>NW_002987832.1:15710-18728 GCF_000006295.1 Pediculus humanus corporis
CGTAATAGTAATAATAATAATAATAATAATAATAATAATAATAATAATAATAATAATAATAATAATAATAATAATAATAATAATAATAATAATAATAATAATAATAATAATAATAATAATATTTATCCGGGGATTTTAATATTAATTAACGCGAAAAAAAAAAATTTTGAATTTTTTAACTGAAAAAAATTTTTTTTTACACGCGAGAACGAACGCACCCGAAAAAAAAATTTCGATTTCAAAATATATAAATAATGATAATGATAATGATAATAATAATAATATTTTTTTTTTAATTTTAAAATTTTTTAGGCGTGGCAGTAGGTAAAAACTCGCGCGCGCGACACAACGATCACACCGCGTAATCGTATTTATTTATTTAATTATTTAAAATCTTGTTAACAATTAAAACCCACGTACGCGACGTAATAATATTTTGTTTTTTTTTTTTTTGTCTATTGATCCGACGATTGCGACAAATTTTTTTCGAAAAAAAAAATAGGCGGGAAAAATTCGAAGAGGGGAAGGAAGGGGAGGGAGGAGAGAAAAAAACGAATAATTATTACCCGTTTGTCGTTTGTTGTTTCCCTCATAATAATTAATTTTTCTTTTTTTTGGCGAGAATAATTTTTTTTTAATTTTTTTTTTTTTCTTTTCTTTAACGGTCGCGATAATTATCAAAATTTTTTTTTTTTTTGTAATTACTTCCGGTAAATGAATAATGAATGATGATGATGATGATGATAATAATAATAATAATAATTTTTTTTCGTATTCACGAAACGTAAGAAAAAAAAAGAAAAAAAAATTTTTTTTTAATTAAATACAAAAGTTTACGTACGTACAGAAACCGTTTTGTCACGAATTGTTTTGTTTTTTTTAAAAAAATTTCTTTTTTTTTTTTGCTGGACGAATCGGGGGTCGGGGGACGCGGGGAGCCCGGGGGCTAAGGGGGAGGGTAAGGGGAGTAAGGGGAGGGGGAGAGAGAGAGAATATAATTCAAATCGTGTTTAGAGTTTTAATCGAATTCACGAAATATTATGACAAATTTAAATCACGAAAAATGGTTGTTTACGTATCGTAATTTTCGTTTGTTTGTTTGTTTGTTCTGTTTGTTTTGTTTAAAATGACAATAGGATTGTTTTTAAAAGGTTGAAGGTGTTTTGTTGAATTTTCGAAAAACAACCAAATATATAAAAATTCATAAAACATAAAGCAGAAATATTTGAGTTATTGATACTTTTGTTAAAGTATAAAATGTCATTTACATTTTTCGAAAAATAATAATAATAATAATAATAATAATAATAATGATAATAATAATAATTTTAAAGCTTTTACAAATAATATCTAATATTTCAACCGGCCGGGTAATATTTTTATAATCGATTTTCTTTGTTTGCTTCTTCTTTCTCTTTAAAAAAAAAAATATCAAATTAAAAAAAGCTCCTGGTTCCCGATTGTATTTAGGATGCAAACAAAACAAAACAAAAAAATTTTTTTTGTTTGTTTCTCGTGCTTGAAAAGGGAGAAAATGAGAAAATTTGAAACTTCTTTTTTTTCCCGTTCGAAAATCCTCGCACGATGACGACAAAAACAACAACAACAGCAGCAGCAGCAGCAGCAAAAAAAAGAGAGAGGAAATTTCGATTTTGTTGTTACAAAAAAAAAAAAGAAAACCGGAAATAAAATATTTTAAACTCGTATTACACTCTTTTTTTTTTTTTTTGTCTTGTTCTAGATGTTTCGATGAAATCAATTTGAATTTTTGTTTAATCGTAAATTTTATGGATAAGTTTATAAACTATCGTGATATGAAGAGAGTGAGAGAGAGAGAGAGAGAGAGGTAAAACGGAAGGGTGGGAACGGCGGCATCTTTTCAAAAAGAAAAAAATGTTAAAGTCGGTAGGTAGGTGGGTGGGTGGGTACCATCGACGGCAGGCACGACACGATACCCGACGTATACGGATTACATTTGTTTGTTTGTTTGTTTGTTGTTTTGTTTTTGTTGTCGGTGCCGGAGGGTCAAACGAGGACGTACAAACGGAAGTCTTACTACAAAACAAAACAAAACAAATGAATGATTGTCGCATGATCGCAATTTGAATAATAATAATAATAGTAATAATGAATTTAATGAAAAATTGATTTAATAAAGAATTGATTTCGTCGTTTGTTTCTTTAATGATTTTTTTCAATTACGTCAATTATTATCATCGATTTTTTTACGTAATCGATTGGAAAAATAATGACGTCATAATATGATTTTTTAAATAAAAAAAAATTAAAACGAATCCGATAAAAGATTTCGAATGGGTGGGGAAGCAAAAAAAAAAAAAATTATTAATAAGTGAAGAAAAAAATATTTCGAACAAAAAAAAAAAAAATTTTTTTTCATTAATTTTTATTCCAACAATTTGTGGGGGAAGAGAGAGAGAGAGAGAGAGAGAGAGGGACAGAAAATATCTCGTCGTTTTTCTTTTTTTTTTTTTTGATTTTCTAGAAGAAAAATTTTTTTATGCGTTAGGGTTAAAGTATAAAATAATGTACGATCGTAATAAAATTAATTAAAAAAAAAAAAAACGTTCCAGTTATTTTGCACTCGATTAATTATTATTATTATTATTATTAATATTTTTTTTCGCATTAAACTCGCGACTAACGTATTTTTTTTATTCGAATAAATTTTTTTTTTTTATTTAGAAAATCATATTAATAATAATAATAACAACAACAATAAGTTTTTCGAAATTTTTTAATTATTTTCATTATTACGCGGAAGCAAAAAAAAAAAAAAAAAGGAAAGGAAAAAGGTCGGCACGGAAATTTTTTTTTTTTTTTTTTTATATATATATTAGAAAAGGTTTTTAATTATTACTATTATTATTATTATTATTTTTGTTTTTTTTTTTGTTTTTGATCAAGGTGAAGGAAAACAAAAGAAAGTTTCCTTTTCACGCGATTTATTATTTTATACTCTCGTAAAGGTTTTTTAAATTATATATATAAATATTTCCC
>NW_002987832.1:19668-22944 GCF_000006295.1 Pediculus humanus corporis
TTTTTTTTTTTTTTTTTTTTTTAATCAGGTCAGTGCTTGAAAATGACTAATTTAAGGGAATAAGTAGGCAAAAAAAAAAAGAGAGAGAGTGAAAGGAAGAAAAAGATGGTGAAAATGGTGGGGAGGGAAAAAAAGTGAGAGAGAGAGAGAGAGAAAAATCGTGCGTGCGTGTGTGTACGTATGTGGATGTAAGTGTGTGTGTGTGTGGGCGGGTGGGTGTTTGTGACTTTGTAAATTTACGTGTGCGATGGGGGTAGGAAAAAATGGCGACGATTGTGATCAAAATATAAAACAGCCACGAGCCACGATTTTTTATAATTTTTTTTAATTTTCTTCCATCTTATTTTATCAAGTTCATTTTTTTTTTTTTTTTTTTTTTTTTTTTTGTTTTCCCCCCTCATTAAGAATAAAATAAAAAAAAAAAATTTGAGAGTCGAGAGCGTTTTAAAAAAAAAAAAAATTGAACTAATAATAATAATAAAAACAAAAATAAAATAAAAAAATGAATTGGATTTAAGTTGGGAAAAGGGGACGATAAAAAAAAAAAAAAATTTTTTTTTTTTAAAATAATTGAAAAAAAAATAAAAAAATAAAGTAATTTTCGCATACTGTGGAAAGTGGGTGGATGGAAAAAGTAAGAGAGAGAGAGAGAGAGAGAGAGAGAATAGGGGGTATAGAGAGAGGGTACGAGAGAGAGAGAGAGAGAAAAGTCGGAAAAAATTCGTTTAATTTTTTTTCGGATTTTTTTAAAAGGAAGAAAAATAGTTGTCGCGTAAGCTAAACATGAGCGACAAGAAAAAATTTTTTTTCCTTCCCTTTCCCCCACTTATTTTAATAAATTGAAATTCTAAAACCACGAAAACTCGTTTTTTGTTTACATTTTTGTTTTTGTTTTGTATTGAAAAAATTTGCCAATTTTTCCATTTTTTTTTTTTAATATTTTGCACTTACTAAATTATCATTTGACCATGTAGAAGTTTATAACTATATTATTATTATTATTATTATTATTATTATTACTAATATTTTTATTATTATCATCACATTCGTAGATGATTTTTTTTTTAGTAAACGGGGAGGTTATGGAAAAAGTTTTAAAAATTTTCCACTTTTTTTATATATATAATATCCGATTTTATTTTTTTGTTTTTTTTTTTTTTTCGAGAAAATTTAAAGTGACGTCACTTGAAAGGTGGGAGGGGAAAAGATTAAAATTTGTTTTCTTAAGAGAGAGACAGAGAGAGAGAAAAAAAAACATCTCGAAAATTTGTAAAAAGTGAAGTAATAATTAAATTAAAACCTTTTTGTGCCAGCCTTTTTTACCATACGAACAACGTAAAATATTAATAATAATAATAATAATAATAATAATAATAATAATAATAATAATAATAATGATAATAATAATGATAATAATTTGAAATAGGAAATAAATAATGATAAAATTAAATTAGTTTTTAAAAAAGGTTCTCTTTAAAAAAAAAAAAAAAAATTTATTATTATTATCAAAACGAAAAACATTTTAATAACATAAATAACACTTAGTTATTATTATTATTAGTAGTATAATCATCACCATCGTGAAAATTAGAGAGTACGAATTTTGTATTTAAAAAAAAAAAAAAAATGTTTATAAGCTTATTATATTATGGGCGGTGAAAAACAAAAAAAAAAAAAAAGAAAATTTCAGTTAATGATAATGAGTAATGTAAAATAAGGAAATTACGTCACGTTTCCGGTCATCATTAAATAGAGGGTTTTATATTTAACACAAAAAAATTTTCTTTTTTTTTTTTAATTATTTTAAAATTGAACGCAAAAGTGAACAACGCCCATATTTGACACGACGACAATACCAAATTAAATTTTTTTTTTCTTCCTGGAAGCAGGATATAAAATTATTATTATTATTATTATCACTATTATTATTATTATTCACGTTCAAATTTTAAATTAATTTTTTATTCCTTCCTTTCTTCCTTCCTTTCTTCCTATTTTTTTCCCTCCTCCAATCTTTTATCCCGTCTTGTTTAAATGTAAAATATACAAAAACGATCAAACGATCAATCAATCAATCAATCAATCAATCAATTCATCCTTTATTCATTTTTATTTAAAAAAAAAAAAAAAAGAAAAAAAAGAAAAAAATGTGAATGAATTTTTTTTTTCAAATGAGATAAATTATTATTATTATTAATTTTTTCTTGTTCCGTTTGGTTGTCGGTCTGGTTTATTATTTTTACCCTTCCCCCACACCTTCCCCCTTTTCCCCTCCCCCAATTACGATTATTTAATTTTTTAGTAAAAAAAAAGTAAAAAGAATTCAAACGTATGTGGTGGGATTAAATGAGATTAAAAAAAAAAAAAGAAAGGATAATCTCTTTTTAATCCGTTACAACAACCTCTTAATTAAGAGAAAAAAAAAATTTTTTTTTTTCGATGACGTCACATTTACACGTTTTTTTTTTTATTTTTTTTTTTAAAATTATTTATTTTTATTTAAAAGCCGATAATTAACACGTTGATCGATATTAACTATTTTATAAATAACACACGTGTGTGTGACGGTATAAAAATTTATGGGGGACCGGTATGAAAAATATTTAATAATATTAAATGTGGAGGAGAAAAATAAGGTCCGACGCGTTAACTTAATTATCCCAATTAATTTTTTTCTTTTTTTTTTTTTTTTCCAAAGGAAAATTTCAAATGAACCACGAAAACTTGTGCGAGAGAGACAGAGAGAGAGGGGAAGAGGAAGGAAGGAAAGGAGGAAGGGAGAAGGATGGAAAGACGAAAAGTAAAGGTAACGTGACAAATGATTATTTTATATCAACAGGTTTTTTTTTTTAGTTTTTTTTTTTTTTATTTTTACTTTTCGGTTGGGGTCTCATTAAAACTTCTAATTGTTTTTACGACGACGGCACCGCGGTGATATAATAATGATAATAATAATAATAATAATAATACTAATTTACCGTAATTAAAAAAAAAAAAAAAAAATCAGCGTGAAGAAAAAAAAAAAAAAATTACGCGTTACTGAGAATGTGCGGCAGTTTAAAAGGTTTTCAAATAATTGTAAACTGAAAAGAGAGAGAGAAAGGAAAGAAAAAGAGAAAGAGAGAGAGAGAAAGAGAGAGAGAGAAAGAGAGAGAGAGAGAGAAAGAGAGAGAGAGAAAGAAAAAGAGTGAGAGAGAGAGAAAGAGTGAGAGAGAGATAGAGAAAAAGAGTGAGAGAGATAGAGAAAAAGAGTGAGAGAGAGAGAGAGAGAGAGAG
>NW_002987832.1:23070-29042 GCF_000006295.1 Pediculus humanus corporis
AAAAAAAAAATTTTTTATTTTTTCCCAAACAGTTTACGCCCTGATTCGAAAACTGACTAAATTCATTCATTCATTCATTCATTCATTCATTCATTCATTCCTTCATTCATTCATTTCGTTTTCACATATGTATATATATATATATATATATATATATATATATATATATTAATTAAAATGCAAATGGGAATTTGAAATTAAATTTTTTTTTCTTTTTTATTGAAAATTTAATTTTAATAAAAAATTAAAAAAAAAAAAACGGTTATTTATATATATATATATGTATGGAAAAAAAATCATCATCATCATTATCATCCGTACCTGAAGAGAAAAGGAAATTTTTTATTTTTAAATGGTCAAGGTTAAACCTTAATTATTCCTTAAGGTATCGATAATCTACTTATGCTATATATAGATGATTGAATAAGCCCACGGGGTAGATAACGACATCAAATTGCAGTTTTTATAACATTGAAAGAATTTTTTTCGCGTTGCTTTGCTTTTTTTTTTCCTAAAAGTGTGACAAAACGAAATCATATGCATAATAATAATAATAATAATAATGATAATAATGATAATAATAATAGTAAGAAAAGAAATTTTTTTTTATCCAAATCAAGTTTCTCGCGATTTACTTAAAACGGTTCTTTTTTTTTTATCGATGGCAAGCATGCAACAAAAGTTTGCCATTTGATAAAAAAGAAAAACGCGGTCGATTTTAACCTTGGAGGATACTAACTACTACTACTACTACTACTAGAGCATCCATTTAAATACGTTAAATTTACTATATACGGATACGACGATTATAACGATTATAATTTGTCGTATCACAGCCTTCTCGAAAAAGAAAATTACTATTATTAATAAATATTTGAAAATTTTCCCGCCGTTTATTTGTTTTTTGTTTCGGGAGGGATGGCGTGCGAAAAGTAAATAAGTGACGTGTCACGTGATTGTGCGAATGGGGAAATCTAGAATAAGGAAGGAAAACAAAAGGATTGGTCGTTGGGAAATCTTACTTGCAGAAAAGGCTAAAAATACGAAAACACAAAAAAAGGGTGTTTGTTAATTAAAAAAAAAAAAAAAACAAAACAAAAAAAAAACGTTTTCCACTCGATATGAGAAAACAAACAAACGAAGAAAGAAAAACGCTTAATTAGTATTTTTTTTTTTCTTCTGCGTGTTCATTCGTCTCCTACTCGTTTACGTGAAAAAAAAATTTTTTTTTATTTTTACTTTATAATAAAAATTATTATTATTATTATTATTATTAATATAAAAAAATAACAATAAAACTGCTGGAACGAAAAGTAAATATTTTTGATATTATTTTAATTATTTAAATTAAAAAATTATTAATGATAATAATAATAATAAATAATTAAAAAAAAAAAACCGGAAAGAATGAAAATTACTAAAAAGGCGGACGTGGGAAAAAGTCTACGAGAAAAAAAAAAAAAAAAAAAAGAAGTAAATTACTGTTGAATTCGTAATGATAATAATGATGATGATGATGATAATAATAATAATCCGATATCTATTTTTAAGTGTTTAGTTTAGAGTTTTACGTCTCTCGGGGTGTCGTCAAATGATACAATTCCCAAAACGAAACGTAACGTCGAATTTTAGTATATAGATAATAATAATAATAATGATGATGATGATGATGATGGTGATGGTGATAGTTTTGTGTATGTGCGTGTGCGTGCGTGTGCGTGTTTTAACATTTTCAGAAAAAATTTAAACTTTAAAAAAAATAATAAAACCGGGATAAGGTTTTAATGTGATTTGGGTTTGAAAAAACATTTCACCGGAAGTTTGTTTTTTTTTTTTTTTTTAACGACGCGATATCCGGTATTTCGATTTATTTTCTCTATGAATTTTTACTTATGGAAAAAAAAAAAAACAAATTCATGCGTGCATTCAATGGAGATATACAGACGTATATATATTTTTAAAAAGTTACATGTTTTTTTTTTTTTATATAAAATATATATATATATATATATATATATATATATATATATATATATATATATATATATCGAAATTAATTATTTTTCAGGGTCAAATCCATTGAAGCGAAATAAAAATAAATAAATAAATAAAAAATAAAACACATTTTTGTTTCGGGTCGAAAAAATTTAATGAAATAAACTTTTAATTACGACAATCATTTAATTAAGTTTCATTCACGTCATGATTGTTATGTGTCGTCGTTTTCCCCCTCTCTCTCTCTCTCTCTCTTTAACTCTAATTTTTAATCCTCTCTCTCTCTTCTCTCTTTTTCTCTTTAACTCTAATTTTGACTCCTCTTTCTTTCTTTTTCTCTTTAAATCTGATTTTGACTGTTTGCTCTCTCTCTCTCTCTTTTTACTCGACTTGATATTATTTGTTTTTTTTTTTTTTTTTAAGGCGCCATTTTCTTTTTATTACACACTTTTTTTTTTTTAGTCGTACAATTTTCAATTTCGAAAATTATTATTATTATTATTATTATTACTACCGCTAAGTTATTTTTTTTTTTGTTTTAAAGGTTAAATTTACGGGATTGTAACATTTGCAAAAAAAAAAAAAAAAGAAGGAAGGGAAAGAGAGAAAGAGAGAGAGAGAAAGAAAGAAAGAAAGAAAGAAAGAAAGAAAGAAAGAAAATTTGTTTGTTTGTTTGAAACGTCGTTACGGAAATTTTCGTTTTTTTTTTTTTCTTTGCATAAACTTTCTTTAGTATTATTTTAGTATTATCCGGATTTTCGATTGGCCCCCTTTACCCCCTCACGAAAAAATTACAATTCGCGGTGCCGGTTGTTTTGTTTTTTTTTTTGTGTCGGATATTTTCGAAATGTCACAATTTTCAGTCGTGATTGTCATTCCGGGTGTATTTTAGTCGTTGTTGAAAAGTCGTTTGTTTGTTTGTTTGTAACTCACTCGTTTGTATGCTTTACGTCAAATAACAATTTATATAATAATAATAATAATAATATCAATTGAAGTAGTTGGTAGGCAATCGCAAAGTCACGAAATTAATTACCTACAAAAAAATTTCTTTATTGTTTTTTGATTATTAGTATTATTAATATTGTTATTACTAGTATTATTATTATTATTAGTAGTATTATTAGTATTATTATTACTTAACGACGTGTTCAGTTGTCTTGTCAACCGTTTTTCTTTCTTTTTTTTTATCGAAAAAAAAATTTTTTTTTTTTTTTTTTTGTAATTTGATTTTATTGTCGAAATAAGAGAAAATAATAATGATAATAATAGAAATAATGATGATGATAATAATTTGAACGACAACGGTGTAATAATTATTTTTTTTTAACGATAAAAACAAAAATAAATTTTTACGTAACGAAAAACAATTTTTTTTATACAAGTTAAAATAATAAAATAAAAATTTATTAAGTAATAAAAATAAATACATAAATAAATAAATAATTTAAATAAGTAAATAACGACAATAAAATCGATTAATAATAAAAAAAAAAAAAAAAATTTTTTTTTGTCTTTTTCGTCTTTTATTTTTAATTATTTTTAAATTGTTTCATTTTACAAAAAAAAATTTACCCCGTTTAATTCCGAATCGATTTAACATAATAATAATAATAATACACAGTAAAGCCAACTTTTGCAAAAGAAAATGAAAACAAAACAAAAAAATGTCGGAGAGGGAATTACGTCGGAAAATTGACGAAAAATTGACGAATCGTTTTTATTTTTCTTCTTCTTCTTCTCTCGTTGTGTGATTTTTATTTTTTTATTTTTTTTTATTGTCGGATTTTACGGTAAAACTTTCCCAAAACTTTTTTAAATTTAATTGAGCATTTATTTATTTACTGACGACGACGACGAAAACAAGCAGAAGAAAATTTAAATAAAATGATGACGACAACGAAAACAAAAAACAAAACAATAACAAAGACAAAAACAAAGACAAATTTAATTGTACAGCAAATTGATATAGAATTGACTAATTTTCCTTTTTTACGTAAAAAAGAATTAACAAAAAGGAATTATAAAAAAGGAATTATAAAAAAGGAAAAAAGGAAATTTAATTCCCCGATAAATATCATAATCAATTTTTAATAAAAAATCTTTTTTTTTTTTTTTTGTAATGAAAAAGTTAATTAACAATATACGTACACGAACACATACATATATATATACACGTTAAATTAACTTTCTAAAACGACGACGACGACGACGACGACGATGATGATGATGATGATGATGAGGTTTTTAACGACGACGATGGTAACGATAATGATAATAAATTCTTTTTTTAACTCTCCGTCCGTGATAAGCACGAACATGACAATTTCGAAACCGAACGATAAACAATGAGCGAATTGAAATAATAATAAAATCTATCGCCATTTTTTTTTTTACGTAATAAAATTAAAATACTAATCGTAAAAGGGTAAAATAAGTTAAAATCACGCGAAAAAGTAGAAGTAGAAGCTTATGTTAGTAGGATAAAGAAAGAACGATGGAGTCGAAGAGAGATAGATAGAGAGAGAGAGAGAGAGAGAGTGTGCCTGATTTCGATTAATCGAATGATTACGTTCGATACGTTCGATTCGGATAAATGGATTTGAATTTTGATAACGGGGGGGGGGGGGAAAAATTGTTTTTTTATACGACAAAAACAAATATTTACTCATGATGATGATAATAATAATGACGTGTTAAAACGATAGAACTCTGGGAGTTGGGGGTGAATGTTATTATTTACACACAAAAAAATACGCGGGGAGGGCGCGGGGGGGAGGGGAAATACCCGGAAAATTCGAGTTGGGATCGTTTTATAAAAAATTTTTCGATTTCAATGGGATCACATTTCGTAAAAAACAAAAAAAAGAAATCTTTTTAAATTTTTTTGTGACAAAGTGCGACAAAATCAAATTTTTTTTTTTTTTTTTTTTTTTTAAAGTCACAATGGAGTCGAAGAAACAGAGAGAGAGAGAGAGAGAGAGAGAGAGAGAGAGAGAGAGAGAGAGTGTCTGATTTCGATTAATCGAATTATTACGTTCGATACGATCGAATCATCAAAAATCGTAAATGAATTTGTATAATAAAGGGGGGAAAAATAAAAAAAATATGGCGTCCCATATTTTTAAAACGTCATTTATTTATTATTATTAATATTTTTCCCACGTGAAATCCCAAATCCCCCGCCCCCCCCCAATAAAAAAAAAAGAAACAAACGGTTCGACAACGAGTTTGATAGATTTTTTGTTTTGTTTTGTTTACCGATTATTATACAAAATCCTGACGATAAAAAAAATAAAAGGGGGGGACATTGAAATTTAACAATCGTCGCCATTTTAAAAAATTTAAAAAAACGTCATTTTTAATTTAAAAAAAAAAAAAAAAATTTGTATTGAATGCGTAGGCGTTTAAGGGTTGATAAACGTATTTATCACATTGTTTTCGTTTTGAATCCCATAAAAAAAAAAAAAAAAAAAAAAAAAATTTAAAAACAGTTTAAAATGTAAAAATAAAAATAAAATTGAAAAAAAAAAAAAAAATTGAAAAATTTTTTGGCACCATTTAAAACTATTTTAATTATTTAATCAATTTAGACAAAAAAAAAATTTTTTTTTTTTTTCGGGGGGAAAGGGAGAACTAATGGAGAAAAATACTTCGATGCGAATAAAAAATAATAATAATTTTTTTTCTCACAAAAATAAATATTATTATTTATGTACGTGTTAAAAAATAATAATAATAATAATGAAAAAAAATAAATTTCACACTTACCTTATTAAAAAAAAAAAAACGATTTTAATTTAATTTAATTAAAAAAACGTAAATAAAACTTAATTTTTATTAATAAATAAATTACAAGAAAAAAAATAACTTCACTCGCGTATAAAAGTTTTTAATAAAATAAAACAAATAATAAATAAATAAATAATTAAAAATTGTTTTTATGTATGCGTGTTAAAAAAAAACGTTTGAAATTC
>NW_002987832.1:29062-39062 GCF_000006295.1 Pediculus humanus corporis
GTGAAAAAAATGGAAGCAGGACTTACGGCTTCGCAGCAAAACTTGGCAGATAATAGTTCGATTGCTGCTCGTCAAAACCAAGTAATTATATTAACAATTTGAGAGCCTGAAATTTTATCTTTAAAAATTTTTTTTTTTTTAAAATTTCATTTCTTTCTTAGATTGAAGGTCAATATTCACACTTGTTGGGATTGGCAAAAGAAAGACAAAATAAATTAGATGAAACCGTTAAGGCTTATGTTCTTGTAAGGGAAGCTGCAGAATTAGCCAATTGGATTAAGGATAAAGAGAATTATGCCGAAGTGGAAGATGTTGGCGAAGATCATCATCATCTCCTCCACGCATCCTCTCTCTCTCTCTCTCTCTCTCTCTCTCTCTCTCTCTCTTTAAAAAACAACAAGTTTAATAAATATATAAAATAATATTTGTATTGTCTTTTTTTTTTTTTTTTTTTTTTTAAATTTCCCGGGTTTTTTTTTTTTTCGTAGAGGGCTGTGAAATGAACTGACTCTATAATCGTTGACCGGAAACTAAAAACGAAACGAATAATAAACGTAACTCAATAATACTTGTATTGAAGAGAGAGAGAGAGAGAGAGAGAGAGAGAGAGAGAGAGAAAAAAAAAGAAAAGGGCGGTTTTTTTGTTTTTGTTTCACTTTTCTTTTTCTTTTTTTTTTTTTTTTTTTTTTCAAAAAGAGGGTTTTTTTTTTTTTTAATTTAATTTTATTAAATTTATTTAATTATTTACTTTTTTTTTAATTAAAAATATTTCACGAAAAAATTATTATTATTTGAATTTAAAAAAACAAAAAGTTTCAATTTTTGATTTAGAATTCTTTAATTGAATTAAAAAATAAATAAATAAACAAAATGGCGGTCGTTCGTGTAATACAGAAATTAATTAAAAAATTTTTTTTATTTTTTCAAGTTACTCAACTTTTAATAATTTTTTCCATATCGATGTTTTTTAAATCGAATCATTTTTAAATAATAATAATAATAATAATAATAATAAAATTATTTTACGTTAAAAAAAAGAGAGAGGGAATGAGAGAAAGAGAGAGAGAGAGAGACAGAGAGAGAAAATATTTTGTTTTTCGAATTCGAATCAAATGATGTTGTAAATTATTTTATTTGTAAAAAAAAATTTAAAAAAAAAATTATTATTATTATTATTATTATTATTATTATTATTATTATTATTATTATTATTATTATTTAAATTAAGTCAAATCGAACCGGAGTATTCTGTCGAATTTGTAAAAAAAAACAAAATGGCGTCCTCATCGATTTTTTTTTCCAAAAGAAAAAAAAAAAAATTATTTTTAAATAGTTCACGAATTCGTTCGTTCGTTCGTTCGTTACGGAACAAAATTTATTTAAATAATAATAATAATAATAATATTCATTCGATTAAAAAAAAAAACGTTATGACGACATAATAAAACGGCGTTCGCGAACGAATGGGGTCATCGTCTTTTAATCACAATCTAATACAAATAATTCCGTGCCTAAAAAAAAAAAACGTTCAATTTATTACTATTACTATTATTATTATTATTATTATTATTATTATTATTATTATTATTATTATTATTATTATTATTATTATTTTATTTTGAATTTTTTCATTTTTTTTTTTTGCCGCCAAGTTGTAATCTTACATTATTATGAAGGTTATTTCCTTTTCACTTGTGTGATTTATCTACGTTTTAGATTAAGAAAGAAAGAAAGAAAGAAAGAAACAAATAATAATAATAATAATTTCTTTTTTTTTTTTTTTTAGGGATTTCGCGTGTGTGAAATTTTATTATTATTATTATTATGTACGCATTTTTTTTTTTTTTTAAACAAAACGTGTAAATTCGAATTTTTTTGTCGAGTGAATATTATTTCCGGTGTGATTTTGTTTTTTATAAAATGACGTCACGATTTAAATTTAAATTGTTGCGTTCGGTCGAAATCGGTTTTTAAAAAAACTGGAAAAAATGGATAAACTGGAGACTGACTGGAAATATAAATGAAATTTTTGAATGAAACGAAAAAGGGGGGGAGGGAAAAATAAAAATGGCGAATGGAATTTCAAAAAAAAAAAAAAAAAAAAAAAAATTTTCGTTCGTCGTTAATTATTATATTGATTTATAGATTATTATTATTATTATTTTGTTTTTTTTAAGTAATCTGGAAAAACAACCGTTAAAAAATTTACAAAAAAAAAATTGAAAACTGGTAGCGAATTAAAAAATAATAATGATAATAATAATAATAATAATAATAAGATGATGAAATGATTTTTAATGTTGACGTTAGGAGGAATCAGTCAGTGTCGAAACGTGGCATCAGGTTTTTTTTTTTTTTTTTTAAATACACGAAATTTTTTTAAATTAATCATAAACTTGTTTTAATTGTGTATTAAAAAAAAAAAATAATTGGGGGGCCGCGAATGGGGCAATGCGAAATTTATTAAAATTAATTTTTTTCTTTACGTCTTGTTTTGTTGTTGTTATCATTATTATCGCGCAAATTACGTGGGAAATTTTTTTTGTTTTTTCGGGATAGGGAAAGTGGGGGGGCATGAAGAACTAAGTTAAGTACGAATTTCAATTTCAATTTCAATTTCAATTTAAAAAAACAAAAAAGGGGAGCAAAAATTTTTTGACGTTATTTTTTTACGGGGTGGGAAAAATAATAAATAAATAAATTCTTTAACGTACGCTGCATTTTTTTGTTCAGAATTTTCCGTTACGACGACGTGAAATGAGTCACAAACCGTAAATAAAAGCCAAAAAAAAAAAAATAAATAAATAAAAAGTTATTAAATTTGAAAAAAAATTTATTTATTTTAAATAAAAACATTTTTAAAATTATATATATATTTAAAATAATTTAATTCGATACGATTCGAATGTAAAAAAATAATAGATTTTAAATATATATATATATAAATATTTGGCAAAATAATTTAAATTTGACGGTTAACTCTATTGACACGTTTTTTTTTTTAAACGAATCATACGAATACGTAACACGTAATGGAAAACAAATAAATAAACAAATAAATAATTTTTTTTTTTTTTCCGTTTTTTCACGACGTTTTTTAAATCGTTTTATTATTATTATTATTATTATTATTTTTTGGCTGGCGTTACGTGAAACTAAAATTTAACGTCTACTCGTGTCTACTAGGTAAAACCGTTAAATTTAAATTTAAATTTAAATTTAAATTTAAATTTATTTACGATTTGTTTAAATTTTTTTTTTTTTTGGGGGGGGGGGGATTTACGTAAAAATTTTTCGCTTCGTTTTTTACGGGAAAATATGGCGAAAAATTTTTAAATATGTCTTATTTTAATCGAAAAAACTGTGAAATAGTAATTATTGTGTTGAAATCATCCATTTTAAAATTATACTAACTTGACGGTAACAAACGTAACAAACACAACAAACGACGACAACGACAGCAACAGAGTAAAAGATTTAAAAATTAAACGACGCGAAGGAACAACCGACGACACGACAACACGAGAAAATTTAAATTGAATTGTTTTGTAAAATGCATAAACGATTTTTTTAAGGCGTTGCTAATTAATAATAATGATGATTATTTAATTGAAATCGTACGATTGACACAAAATAAGTAAAAGTTTATAAAAAGAGGGGTGCGTGCGCGTTCTTAAAAGAAAAAAAATTACGACAAACAACAAAACAAAATTAAATGAAAGAAAGAAAATTTTTTTTAAAATCGATGGTGACGTCACGATTTTTATTATTATTATTATTTTTTCTGTCGTTTTTTTTTTTTTTTTTTAAACAAAAAATAATAAAAGATTTTTTTCTGAGAAGGGGTTCGAAGGGGGGGAGGGGGAGGGAGAACGAAAACAATTTTGTCAAAATTACAAAAAAACAAAAGAAACAAAGAAAAAAACCGAGGCGTAGTGTAGAGAAAGAGAGAGAGAGAGTGAGAGAGAGAGAGAGTGAGAGAAAGAGAGAGTGAGACAGGAAAAGGAAGGGGGAGGGGGAGGGGGAATTTATTTAATTTTGATATAAAACCGCAAAATATTAGGATTTTCAAAAACAGATTGAAATAATAACGTAAAATCAAAAAAAAAAAAAAAAAAAAAAAATTGTTTTCGACAAGAAAAAAAGGAAAGAATAATTAATTGACTTTTAAAATTCAAAATGGCTGACGATTATTTGAAAAGAGATGAGGAAGGAGGAAAATTTTTCGCGTCCGTACGGAAAATTCAGATAAGAGATAAAAAAAAAGGGAAAATTTTTAAGTTTTTGTTCTTTTAATGAAAGATAATTATAAATTCGGTGTCGATAACAATATAAAATTTCATTTGAAAAAATAAAAAGCGCGCGAAAGTTTTACGCTCTATGATTTTTTTTTTTTATTTGAAAAAAAATTTCCGTTGGTAGCCTTGTCATACTTGTAAATCATTTTCTAGGGGCACGAGGCTAGTAAAATAAAACAAATGACGTCATACAACAAATCCATTTTTCGATTCCTTAAAACCAAAACAGAAAAACCGATTCTTTATTTTATTTTTAAAATTTAAACATGGGTGACGATAAAAGATAAAGAAAAGATCGATAGATCGATAGATCGATTCGATTTAATTTTATTTCATACCAAAAAAAAATTTTTTTTTTATATTTAAAATGTCTTTTTTTTTTTTATATTCCGATATTGTCAAAGGTTTTTCATTTTTATTTAATAAAAAAAAAATTCAATAGAGGAAGTAAATAGAACAGATACAAATTGAAATCCATTTTAACTTTTTGTACGGTTGTTCAAGGGATGATTTTTATTTATGCTATTAATTCATTCCTTTCAACGAAAAATAATGTAACAATGGATTGATGTTAATAAATAAAATAAAGAAGGCAGAAAGAGAGAGAAAGAGAGAGAGAGAGAGAGAGAGAGAGGGGGGGGGGGACGTAAAGTAAATGGTGGTGAAAGAGAGAAAGAGAGAATAGGGTAAAGTGAATGATGGTAAACGAGAGTGAGAAAGAGGGGGAGAAAGAGAATGAGAGACAGAGAAACGGAGAGGGGGTGTAAAGTAAATGGTGGTAAAAGAGAGAAAGGCAAAGGGAGAGGGGGAGAGAGAGAGAGAGAGAGAGGAAGAGAGACAGAGAAAGAAAGAGAGAGAGAAACGGAGAAAGGGCGGAAAATGTATGAAAGGTGAGAGAGAGAAAGGGAGACGTAAAGTAAATGGTGGTAAAAGAGAGAGAGAGAGAGATAGGGATAGGGGGAGAGAGAGGAAAATAAGAAATTTTCGGTTGTTTTCGTATCGTTTACACTATTATTTTTCTTACCTGTTTGTAAGTTGTTTATCATCTGCTTACACGAATCATCATTATCGGTCATCGTGTCAGCAGTGGTCAGTACTTTATCTTTTAACACTTGAGGAAGAAACGGATGTTTATAAGGGGAAGTCCTCGGAAATGATTTAAGGAACTTTTGTAAAACTTTTCCGAATATGTAATCAGCGTCGTAAGATTTTGCTGTCTGTAATTTTGCTAATTTCGCTTAAATTAAAATTTCTGTATTTTTTTTTTTTTTTTTGTTTTTGCGTTTCCGGTTCTCTTGACATGAAAATTGACAAAACGTTTACGTTTTTTTACGAACGTTGAGACCTATTTCTCCGTCATTTTTAGATTTTTTGTAAATATTTTTTCCGGTTATTATTATTTCTGCTTAAAATTAATCAAACTATGAAACGGTTAAAGAATAATTTTTGTCGGAAAACGTATTTTCATTTTTTTCTTCTCACATTTTTTTTATTTAAAATCATGGAAGAGAGGAAGCAAACATTTAAAAAACTTTTCCCCCGTTCCTTTTTTTCAAATATTTGAGTTGGTTGGATTGTAGTAAAACCGGAAATCAAGCACAAACAACTCATCATTTTTTTTTCTTTTCCAAGGAAAACCTATCGTTATTTTACCTAAATTTAAACATTGACATTTAATTATTATTATTATTATTATTATTATTATTATTATTATCGTAAGAATTTATTACTTTTAATTAAAAAATTTAATTTTGAAAAAATCGATTTGAATAACTGGAATTTATAAAAAAAAAATTACTTAAAATTTTTATTTTTTGGAAAAAAAAAAAAAAAAATTAAGAACAAAAATGAAAAGAAAATTTTAATAATAATAATAATAATAATAATAATGATAATGATATCGAAACAAAAATTTTCACAGTCGAAGAATTAATAAATTAATTTTATTCAAATTTAAATAAATAAATAAATAAATAAAAGTTGCATTCGAGATAAAAACAAAAAATGGCTGACTGGATTAATTAAGAATTCGATTAATTAAAATAACCAACAAAAAATCCCTTATTATTATTATTATTATTATTTCAGTTTTTATTTTTTTTTTTTGAAATGCTTATTTAATAATTATTGTTAAAATTTTAATAATCGCCATCATTTTCATTCATTTATATAAAAATTTAATTTATGACGTGGAACGAGAAAATTAAACGTGTTTATTATTAGTAAACTATAACGAATAAATAAATAAATAAATAAATAAACGTTAATGAATAAAATTAATAAACGTTAATAATAATAATAGTATTTTTTGTACTATCGAAATTCTATGACGTTTATTAATTTGCCCAGGTTTTACCAGGTACAGGCTGGTGTAATGATTGAATGTATTTTAATGAATCCCATCGAATTATTTCGCGCCGGCGTTTAAAGGGGGGGGGGGCGGAATCGAATGAAAAATCCCCGGGAAAATCGAGGTTGGGTAAATAATAAAAATATTTAATAATAATAATAATAATAATTTTATTTTAAACTTCATTTATTCTATTTTTAACAATTAATTTATCGTCTATCGTGACAACGTTGGTTTTACACGATTTGTCCTTTTTCCTAAACGTCACGTACGAATACATCAAACTTCCTAAAACGCTTAAATTAATACCGACGAAATTGAGTACGGTAAATATGTAATCCCCCCCGATTATCATACCCAAATACGTTATCGAAATGTTTTTCAGGGATCCTATAATGGTCGTCGTGAGTGCGGAATTGTAATGAGTGCACGTTATTATCGAATATGTCAATATGAATCCCATGAGACAGGATAGTAGGAAATCGATTAGGAAAAATGGATTCGTCCAATTGGGATAATTTATCGCCAGGTACAAATCGCCCGTTATCCACGATAGGAAAAACGCGGGAAATATCATGAACACGTTATTGTAAAACATGAGACCGTATTTTCCCAATTCTTTGCTCTCCAATTTTTGTTTCATGTAGACTCCATTGGTCGCGGTGAAAAAATCGTTGAGGAGAACGAATACGTAGCCTTCGAAATTGAATGCGAGATCGTTGCTTGCCGCTATCAGTGCACCCGTTATCATGAGGTAAACGGCAAATTGAACGCTTAATTTCGGCTTTATGTTCAATATGTAAAACTCGGATATCATCGTCATCAATATGGAAAACCTTCGGAGTGCCGTGAACATGGGCAAACTCAATTCTTTCGTTCCGCCCAAACCGAAAACCATGTTACCCACGTGTATGAGTGGGAGAGGCCATATTTTCGTTATAATTGTCCTATCGAAATTTGGAAATTCTAACATTTTTAACTTTTTAGACGCGTATAAAACGGTGACGGTCATGGTCATTTGACCCAAGCCGAGAACTTGAAAACTTGGAAATTTGTAACTCGTTAAAACGGTTTTGTTCAAAACGGTTATGAGAAATGAGGCAACGCCGTAAAAAATGGCGGATCCCAACCTTGCGAATAATCCCCCGTGATTTTGTGCCACTCCTCCTCCTCCTCTATTGCAATTTTCTTCGTCCGTTTCCTTTTCTTCTTCATTTTGTAACAAAGGCATAGTATTTATTACCTTTGACATGGCACGCCTTCGGCAATCTGTAAAATTAAAATAATTAAATAAATATATTATTATTATTATTATTATTATTTGACGCGAAAGTTTCGTTCGTTAACGTTCCGTCGTCAAATAATGGGAAAAAGGATTTGAGGTTTTTTTTTTTTTTTTTTGTTTTTTGTTTTCCGGAAAAGATTAAACGTTCCATATGAAATTAAATAATAATAATAATAATAAGGCAGGGAAAAGGTTTTAACGTTTTGGAACACGTTCAAAAAAAGCAAAAAAAAAAAAAATCCCGGAAAATGATCGAATACATAATATCCGGTATGCTCGGTTTGGATCCGATTTGTAAATCTATTATTATTATTATTATTATTATCTGATTTTTAATTTCGTTACGGTTTTAAAAAAATATATTTTGATGTGGCGCCCCCCGGAAATGAAATGAAATAAAAATTTTAAAAAAAACCGCCAAACACCTTTCAGGTATCGAACGTGTGTCATTAATTAAGACATAAATTTTTTTCTCAGGCGTTGTCATAAAAATTTTGCCGTCAACTCGAATTTTTATTTTTTTTAAAAAAAAAAAACTTTAAATAATAATTGAAGGTTTCGAGGGAAAGAGAAAGAGAGAGAGAGAGAGAGAGAAATTTTTTTTTAAACAGGTTGAATGCGAATTTTATTTGTACGCGTTTAAAAGGCGGTGGCGGTGGTAGTAATGGCGGCGAAGGGTTGCCAACGGTTTTCACGCTTACATTCGCAAATGTTTGCAACGGAAAAAATTTTTTTTTTTTGCTGTCGTAAACCAGAAATGTCGTTAAATTAATTAAAATATTTATCGTTTTATTTATTTTAACTTCATTTTTTTTTTTTCTGTTTGCAATGAAATAAAAATTAATTATCATTATCGTATTTAATCGTGCTTGATTTCCCCCCCTCCCCGCCTTCCCCCTTTCCGTCTTTTTTTCTAGAAAAATCTCATCCATAAAAGATTTTAAAAGTAACGAGAGAGAGAGAGAGACAGAGAGTGAAAGAGAGGGAAACATTCGTTAACTTTACGAGTAAGAAAAAAAAAAAATTTCATAGAATAAATAAACGCGAGACGTGGGAGAAGGGGGGGGAGTCGTCACGGAGTTTGACGTCACGAATTAAACATTTTATTTATTTATTTATTTACTTATGACGATCACATCATCCGATTTACCCGCCGGCTACCCGGATTAAAAACTTTTCAAATTGTTTAATTATTAACTAAACGTTCGTTACGTTACGTTACGTAATCCCACTAATTTCAAATGCGTAAATTTTATTTATTTATTTATTAATAAATTTTTTCCGTTAAGTGATGATGAATTTCGAATCGATTACGTGTTTGCGAAAATAAATAAAAAAATTCGAACGGTTAAATTTAACGAGAGTCGTTTATTATTATTATTATCCTCGTTGTTATTATTATTATTATTATAGTTGCTGTTGTTATTATTATTATTATTATTATTATTATTATTATTATTATTATTATTATTATTATTTAAATTTTCGTGGGAACCGTGTTAAATTAAATATTCACTCGATCAAATTGTAATTAACTGAAAAATTTCTTATACAAAAAAAAAAAAAATAAATCTCGTTGCCAACAATATTTAATTTACCGTCGAGAAAAAAAAAAAAAAATCAATAATAATAATGATGATGATGATAATAATAATAATTTTTTATTTTTTTAAGGTTAATTTAACCGGAAAATTTGAAAAAATCCTCCGACGGGTAAATTAAATTTAGATTTTACGATGTAATTTACAAATCGTTTTAAATAATTTTCGAATATTTTATTTATTATTATTATTAGCATTATTATTATTAGTATTATTATTATTAGTATTTTTTTTAATCGTTTAATTTAACGAAAAATTGTAACGGTTTTTTTTTTTTTTTTTTTTTTTTTTAAATTAGTCACGTAATTCAAATTGAATTTTAACGTTCGACGTTAAAAAAAAAAAAAAAATTTTCTTTTCCTCGCACGTGTGCAAACGAAATCCCTACAGCATCATCATCATCATCATCGTCGTCGTCGTCATCGTCATCATCATCATCATCATCATCATGTTTCCAAAGCTCGTT
>NW_002987832.1:41562-86562 GCF_000006295.1 Pediculus humanus corporis
TTTTTCCTCCTCTTTTGTTTCTGTCTCTCTCTCTCTCTTTCCCTTCTTCGAAATCCTTTTTTTTTTTAATCTCAACGTGGTGACCTTATAAGTAAGAAAAAAATTTTTTTTTTTTTTTTTATAATTGACGATTATTTCTATCTGACTATATATTCGTAATTGTTAAATTCCATTTGAATGACTGTTTGTTTGTTTGTTTGTTAGAAACAACGAAAAAAAAAAAAAAAAAAAAAAAAACCTTGCTCGAGGATG
This sequence comes from Pediculus humanus corporis, assembly GCF_000006295.1. Taxonomy (NCBI): domain Eukaryota; kingdom Metazoa; phylum Arthropoda; class Insecta; order Psocodea; family Pediculidae; genus Pediculus; species Pediculus humanus. Next base: position 41,815 of record NW_002987832.1, read on the forward strand.
AATAACTAGCAGACGACGTAGTCAACAAAAAACCTGTACAAAATTGTTTAAGACCGCAAAACCGTAGATTATTATTATTATTTACTTCCATCATTTGGAATTTTTCAATCGAACATTAAAAAAAAAAAAATTGCTCGAGGGGGGGGGAGAAGAAAAAAAGAAAAAAATTAGGAATCTATCATTTTCTTTATACTTTTGCAAGAGTTTAAAAAAAAAATTAAAATTCATGGGAAGAAATATCACAACCTTTCTTGCATTCGATTTAAATCAAATTATTATAATCGATTAAAGAAAATTTATTGATAGTTTAATATGTGAATGGCGGTCGAGGAATAGAATCAATCAATCTATTTTCCACTTAAACAATTATCGAAATCAAGTTTTCAAAACGAGTTTAATATGGTATCAATTAAAAATTTGTTAATATTATTTTTTCTATTAATAAAATAAGGTCACAAATTTGAATTCAAGGATGAATGAAAGTGTGATTTGTCTAAAGGGAATTTGTAATATAATTAATTAAACCCAAACTCGTACAAACCTCAACCGATAAAAAATTAAAATCGAAAAAAAACCAATACCAATGCCAAAAAACCCAATCAAAACATTATTATTACTCTATGCTCTGAGTAAAAAATTATAAAAAAGCAAATGATTGAGTGCAAATTTTTTTTGAAAAAAAAATGCATGCTTACGATTTAAAAAAATGATTTAATATTATTTAAGTTCATCTTTATGAATAACCCATGCAAAACTCTCGTTAGCGAAAGAAAAAAAATAATAATAATAACCATGCTTTGATTGCAAAAAAAAAAAAAAAAAAAAAAAAAAAAAGATGAAGCCGATTTGAATGTAAAAAATAAAATTAAAAAAAAAATTTTTTTTTTTTTTTTTCTTTCTTTCTTTCTTTTCTCGATTGAAAAAAGTTTTATTAAAATTTTTAAATTAATTTGTCGATTATGTAAGCAGTGTACAGAAATAAACTGAAATAAAGATTTTGAAGATGCGAGAGTAATTATACCCAGTACCAGCAGAATTCATTATAATTATTATTATTATGTAATAAATATTTACCACAAAAACATTAAGAGCATGTCATGCGACAAAAATTTTTATAATTATTGCATGAATGCTTTGAACTCTTCATCTGATACTGTGTGTGTATGTGACAATGCCCGAAAATTCTCTACGTACTTTTAATTAATAAACTTTTATTTAACAAAAAAAAAAAAAAAAAAAAAAATTCTTATATTATTATTATTATTACTATTAAATTCACTCGTTTTTACATTAATTGATATTAAATAGTTTTTATCATCATATGAGAAGGCATTATTGCAAATATTCAGGTGAAATACTTAACGTAAACTCTAATTTATTTTATTTTATTTTATTTTTTTTTTTTTTTTTTTTTTTTTATCAAAGCGCAAATTTATATATATGTACTTTTCACAATAACACAAAATTTTAATAAACTTTACCAAATAAACAATAAATAAGTCTTGCCGCTCTTTTTAATCTCATTTTTTTTTTTTTTTGTTTTGTTTTGTTTTGTGATAAATCTCACACTTTAAAAAACTATAAAATTTTACATTTCATTTCATTTCTAATAATATTGTTAAAACTTTTCCCATGTTTAGCCGCCATCTTTGTTGACAAAATGACATTTGCTACGAATGAGTGGCGCGTCAAATGATGCAAAGGAAACAAGACGAAAAAAAATTAAATTCGGTCGTTGTTAATTTAAGTTAGCAAATGTTAGCTTAGCTATATATACTCCCTCACAGGTTTCGTTCATTTACCACCACAGTAATTTTTTTTTTTCTTTTTAAACGATTGAAAAACTTTTTTTTTTTTTTTTTTTACAAAAAAAATTAATTTTATGAATGCGTGCGAGAATTATATAGTTTTTTTGAAATAATAAAATGACGTCCTACTCGTCTCATTCCGTGAGTTTTATTTAAAAAAATTTTTTTTTTTTAAACAGAAATGATTGTATTGTGTGTTTCAATCACTTGTAAAGTTTGCAGTATTTGATTTATTTTTTAATTTTTTTCATGTTTCAACATTTAATCATGTTTATACACATTCGAATAATTATTTTAAATGTTTTTTTTCGTTTTTTCGTCGCTGGTAAATGATTTAAAATAATATTATAATTTAACCGTGATTGTTTACCTTCCTTTTAGGCTACTGCAACGTCAGGTGGAGTGAAACCAGTTGGATCTGTTCAAGAATATTCAATAAGAGTACCCAAGTAAGTGACGCACACGTTATATTATCAGAATTCAATTAAAGTTCCCAATAAAACCATTTCTAATTTTTTTTCGTTTTTGGCTTTTGTTAACATTTTTATCGGTTCTCTGACCTACTTTGGCTACTTTCAGGAATACGAGGAAAAAGTATCATGTTATGAGATTTAACTCGAGTCTTTCTGTCGACTTTGTAAAATGGAAAACTCAAAACATTCAAGTCAAAATGGAGCGTGAAAATAATTTTAAAGAATATAAGGGTGCTGAAGAAGAAATACCCAAGTGAGTAATTTTATTATTATTATAATTTTGTAAATTAAAAATTTCTAACAAAACTCGTTCATCATAAGATTCAAGTTGGGAAATTTTTTTTGTTATGATTGCTTATCGTAAAAAAGTTTTTAATTTATCAAAAACAAATTTGTTTTCTCTTTACGAATGAAAAAAAAAAAAAAAAAAAAAAAAGAAATGTTTAGCATTTGACTGATTTTTCATTTCTTAAAAATTACTAAATCGTCAAGAATTTCAACATCATGAAAATTTATTATATCAGCATTAGCTTATTTAGACATCTTGAATTTTTTTTTTTTTTTTTTTTTTTTTTTTTTTTTCTCTTTCTGAAAAAGTTTGGCAAATTTTTTTTCTTCAGTAGTTTCAGAGGCACATGCACAAAACATCTGATTTAAATTTCTAGATTTGGAGCAGGTAGTGAATTTGGTAGGGAGGCAAGGGAAGAAGCCAGACGTAAAAAATATGGCATTGTAGCGAAAAAGTATAAACCAGAAGATCAACCGTGGATTTTAAAGCTGGGTGGAAAAAATGGTAAAAAGTAAGCATTCATTGTTTAACGAGTGAATTTTTTTTACCCTTAATTCACTATAAAAATTTTGATGAGCAACTGAAATGTTAAATTTTTTCAGATTTAAGGGTATCAGGGAAGGAGGGGTTGCCGACAATACCGCTTACTATGTTTTTACACAAGCCGGAAATGAAATAATTGAAGCATATCCATTACAAGAATGGTATAAATTTCAACCGATTCAAAGATATAAAGCTCTGACTGCAGAAGAAGCTGAAATCGAGTTTGGAAGGTGCCTGAAATTAAATTAATATTTATAAAAAGTTTTTATATGTTAAGTGTGTACACAGCCGTTAATATTTTCCTTGGGTTTTTCTTTTTTAGACGAAACAAAGTAATGAATTTGTTTTCGGTCATGATTAAAAACAGATTTAAAAATGAGGAAGATGAAGAATTAGAAGATCCGGACAAACCGAAAGGGAAAAAAGGTGGTGGGAAAAAAAAAGAAAGAGGTAAATGGAGATTTTTTTAAAGATAATTACAGGATCGTAATAGGAAAAGGGGGGGGGGGAAGGAAACATCGCAGTAATGCGAAAATTTATGATTTTTTTTTTTTTAAACAGATTTACAAATCTCTGAAATGGACGAATGGATAAATTCAGATGATGATTTATCGGATTCGGACGACGATAAGGGGAGCGGTGACGATGAGGATTCTAAAAAGAATAAGAAAAAGGGTAATAAAAAAATTGCTCAAAAAAAAAAGAAAAAAGATTCGGATGATGAAGCCGTGGAGGAAAGCGATGACGGTGACGAAGAAGGCAGAGAATTAGACTACATATCCGATTCGTCTGAAAGGTGTTTAAAAAAAAAATTATGAGTAAATCATGCAAATCACTATTGATTCCATGATGATAATAATAATAATTTATTATTTATTAGTGCATCCGATCACGAAATGAAAGCCAATAAAGAATTGAAGGGGGTTGCAGAAGAAGATGCGTTAAGAAAATTGTTGAATTCCGAGTCGGAAGATGAAGAAAATGAAGAAAAGAAAGAAGAGGAAGCATCTCACAGCGAAGATGAAGAATCTAAAAATAAAAAGGAGAAAGACGAGAAAGCAAACGGTGATAAAACAAAAGAAGATGCGAGTAAAAAGAAAAAACCTTCGAAGGATGTCAAACCCAAAAATAAAGGCTTAAAAAAAATCGGAAAGAACGAAGATGATTCTTCCAGCGAGTTGAGTCCGAATAGCTCCGACAGTGATAGCGATGCCGGAAATAACAAATCCAAAAGTGGAGGAAAATCAAAAGAGATGAATAATAGGTCGATGAAGAAAATAATTTACAAAAAAAAAAAAAAAAAAGAAAAAAGAAAAATCAAATAATAAAACTAAACTCGTAAATTTTTCAAATTTTTTAGCGGTAACAACAATTCGGGATCGGGGACTCCGGCGTCGAATAGCGGACCAAATGCCGGAGATAAAAGAAAATTAACAAATAGCGAATCGGCCGTGGCAGCAGCTAAAAAAGCTAAATTAGATAATTCGTCCATATCGAGCGGTTCCAGTCTGTCGTATTTGAACAACAGCAAGTAAGTGATCGAGTCGCGAACGTGTAGGCCCGATGAAGGAGATGATGATGATGATGATGATGATGATAATTTTTCTTCTTTCTTTTTTTTTTCAGCGAAACGGGAGTGACGGAAGAAGCCGTTCGTCGTTATCTAATGAGAAAACCGATGACGACTATAGAATTATTACAAAAATTCAAAAGTAAAAAAACGGGTTTGTCATCGGATCAACTCGTGAACGTCATGACGCAAATATTAAAGAACATAAATCCGGACAAGCAAATGATAAAGAAAAAAATGTATCTGTCCATCAAGCCCACGTAATAATAATAATAATAATAATAATAATTGGAAACAACAAAATTCAAAAAGAAAAAAAAAAAAAAATTGTCAGTCACGTGAAATTTTGCCTTAGAAAATAATAATAAAGTAAAAATACCGGAAGTCGGAAGTTGACATAACCGACAGAAAGAAACATGTTTGTAAAAAAAAAAAAAAAAAAAAAAAACAAGACGGTTTGATTTGTCGGTATTTAAATAATTTTTTTTTTTTTTTTTTTTTTTTACTCAAAATGACAAAATTTGATCATCATCATCATCATCATTATCATCAAGGGAAGAAAAGGATTTTTTTTTTTTTTTTAATAGTTTAATTAAAATTATAATATATAAATTTTTTTTTTTTTCTCACGACAATTAAATTTTTAACATTTTAGCGCGTAAAAAAAAAAAAAGGGGGGGCGAAGGGTAAGGGTGTTGTGAACGCCTAACGTTCGGTCGACGTTCAACGCGACGTTCAAATCGTAATTTTAAAAAAAAAAGAAAAAAAAACGTTTCAAGTTGTCATTTCGAAAAAGAATTTAAAGAAGAATGAAAAGAAACTTCAACTTTTTTAAAAAGTGATTAACGTCACCATTTTGTTGTGTTTTTTATTATAATAATAATAATGATAATAATAATAAGAAGAGAAGGAAGAAGAGACTTGGAGGAGGTGGAAGGAGGAGTAGTCATAAATCCGTAGGATTTTACGTTTGTCATGATATAATTTTGATTCAAGATGAAATCTACACGAATTTCACGTCCTCGTCGTCGTCGTCGTCTTAACTAATTAAATATAACACTCCCCCCCACCATCGTCACGCCCACATCCCCCCCCCACCATCGTTATATAAAGAAAGAAAAAATGGAATAATCGTGGACTGTTTTTGTAATTGAAGAAAATTGAAATTCACACGACGAAAATGAACACACGATGCAAAAGGACGTTCGTGCGTTTGTTTTAATTATTAAATAATAATAATAATAAGGATGATGATGATAATAATAATAATGGAATGCACGATGAAGAAAAAGGCGAGGTAATAAATTTAAGGTAAATTAATTGTATTAATTACCCTACCCGTGATTTTATAATTATATAATGAGAAAACGAGGGAAAGAATATTAATTACTAGTGATAGAAAAAAAGAAATAATAATAATAATAATAATAACAAGGAGTGAAAAACGTAAATTGTTTTATTATTATTATTATTATTCGTTTGTTTGTTTTCGTAAAGTCCAAAAGGTTTTATCACTTAATTTAAATTTAATTTAAATAAATAAATAATTAAACGTTGTATGCAGGTATGACGTTGCATTGACGTCACACATCGAAGAAAAGAACATGATGAGATTGAAAATAATTTGAATTTGAATTTTCCCGCCATTTTCGTTTTTTGCCGGATTCTCCCCGATAAAAGGGAAAAAGGTATGAACAAACAAAATCATTTTTTTTAAAATTTTAATTAAAGGCTTATTCTGGTAAAAACAAAAAAAAAAAAAAAACCGGAAATGGAAAATTTGGAAGTTTGAAACGTGCCAACAAATAAAAAAAAATGGCGCCTAAGAGGAGGACGCGACGAAGGAGAAGAATACATTGGGAAGAAAAAAAAACGTTCTAGAAAATTCTACTTGATAGAAAACGGTAGGGAGGAAGGGGGGAAGAGAAAGAGAGAGAGAGAATAATTAACTTAATTAAAAACCGTGATAAATTTACGTTAAGATTTTTTTTTTTTATTACGACGGCGTGAAGTTTTTTTTTTTTTTTGTTTCCGTTACGTAAATTTTATGGTAGTAATAATAATAATAATAATAATAATAATAATGAATTTAACACCCTTTACGTAACATAAGTTAAACATAATTCTAAGTTGTTTGATTCGTTTGTCGGTTGTTGAAATCCAACAAACCGAATAATTCCGTTTGTTTTTATAACTTCGCAGAAGTAATTTGAATCCGAAAACGGATATCGAAACATCCCGTGATGATGATGATGATGATGGTGGTGGTGGATGTGGTAATGATGACACACAGACAGACACGCTCGAACACAAGTAGAGCAGAGAGGAGGGGAGATGGTAGATAGGTAGGTAGGCACAAATTTATTTAAACACACGTGTGGGAGTTAATACGAGATGTGATTTAAAGTGGGTGGGTGGGAAGGGGGGAGGGAACCAACAGAAAAGTGCTCGAGTTTTTTTCGTTGTTGACACGAAAACCCCGCCATTTTTTTATTCGTGGAATCAATTAATGTTCGATTACCATTTTTGAAAATTCATTCGTTCGTGTCAGAACGGTTTTCACAAAATGGTCATCGTTCGTTATGATTTTAACGTTCGCGAAACGACGGTTTCGATGGCGATGGCGGTTTTTTAGAAAATATTTTGGCACACGTATTATTTTCCTTTGTTTTTAGAAAATATCGATTTTAATTCTCTCTCTCTCTCTCTTTCGTTTCCCTCTTTTATTTTATTTTATTTTATTTTTTTCCTTATTTGAAAAACGGAAAAGATTTTTAAAAAAAACTCATTCCAGAACAATGTCGAATTCGTTTAACGGATTATAAATAAATCGAAACTTTACCCTCTATTCTTTTGGTTTTTTTTTTTTTCAATCATGTCGGCCATTTAATTGTTTAAAAAAAAAAAAAAAAACAAAGGATAAAATATTAAAATCCCGCATAAATTTTTCTTTGTTTCTTTGTTAGATTTGTGTTAAAAATCATTCATCCGATTTCGTTAAAATTTATTATTATCGGACACAACATGGCGACGGTGGTGAGATTAGTCAAATGAGAAACTTTTTAAAAAAACTTTCGTTCATGTTTTTTTTTTTTTTTTCTTTAACTAAACATTTAATGATTTATATTTAAATTAAATTTTTCGGGCCCTAAGTTTTATTATTATTATTATTAACGAATAAAAATTTTAAAAAAAATTTAAAGTTTTTTATTCGTTTAGAGTAGTAGTAGTAGTAGTAGTAATAGTAGTAATATATTACGCATGATGTTTATTTTTCCTTCTGTCGTCATCATTTTTTTATTATTATTATTTTCTTTCTTTTCCTTCCTTCTTAAATTTCCGATAGGAATTATGCGTAATTAAAAATTTAATTACGCAATAATTAAAAATCGAATATACATGCGTATCGTATCGTTTTAAATGAGGGCATTAATAATAATAATAATAATGATGATAATGACGGAGTCGTGGATTTAGCGTGTGTGTGTGTGTGTGCGTGCGTGCGTGCGTGCGTTTGTCCCAAATTATTCAGGCTCTTTATATAAAAAATGTAAATAAAAATGGGAGTTTCCTATTAATATAATATCTGACCCTATGAAAAGTTTCCTCCCTCTTTCATGATTTTGTTTCATGTTAATAAAATAGTTTTTTTTTTTTTTTTTTTAAGTAAGACATAACGTTTCACGGGGAGAAAAGAAAAAAAAGAAAAAAAAAAAAAAGGAAAAAGAATCGATTATCATTCTTAACTTACGCGAAAGCAACAATATTTTGCTTTCGTTTATGTTAAAAAAAAAAAAAAAAAAAAGCAAGCGTATCGAGACACTAGCGCTCGAATAACAAACTAATAAACAGTTGAATTGAGTGACGTCACGCGCGGGAACCAATGAAATGACCGGAATCCCTGGAGCTAGAGCATGTGAACCCCGTACTAAATGGAATGTATGTGCAAAGAATCTGGTGAGTGGTTTCATATTATTTTCGTACTTAAATTATTTTGTCTTGGTTCCTGATAGGAAGCATGTGCATGTCAAATTTTTGTACAAAACAAATCTACTAACTGTCGTTATTTATAACTCAAACCGCACATTTATTAAATTTCACAATGAAATAAATAAAAAAAGGATTAAAAGTGAATTGAATCGAAATCGAAGGTTGCTTCGCCATCGGAGTTTACATGTAATGGTTTTCACCGTACTGGTTATATACACGTACGACGCGTCACTCGACCCACTTTAATTTTTTTTTGGTTAAAAAATTTTTTCGCGGCGTATTTTTTCTAAGTATATTTTGTTAATCGATTCATGTTATTCATGTTATTACAACGTGTGTGTGTTTGTTTTTTTTTTTTTCATAATTTGTGTGTGTCAATGGTGTTTATATATGTATATATATATATATATATAGTAATCGGAAAATCGGTCAACTTCACTTTTTCAGCTTCGAAAACTCACTAGAGGGGTTTTTCTCGTAGGATTTTTAGGTGCATTTAAAAAGAGTGTATAATACTCCCCCCTTTACGTCAATGCCCTTTTGTGTGCCCGCCTTACTCCCCGCAAATTCTCTACCGCGTATATTAGTCTCTCTCACTCTCTCACTCTCTATCTCTCTCTCTCACTCACACAGTGTGTTTGTTACACAACCGTTTTTACCGTAAGTTAAACACTGTTGAGAAAATTTTATTCAGTTTTCGTTATTGAACAATGGCTGGCTGGCTGGCTGGCTGGCTGGCTGTAGCAGCTCTCCCGCTAGTTTAGTGTTTAAAGATCCGTGAATGTTTGAAGGAAATTTCCCTCCCCCCCATCATCTTTTTTGTCTAACTTGTGCTACGTATGCTTTTTTCCCCTCCAAATCATTCGTGTTATATATTTTACAAAAAAAAAAACAGTCCTACTACCCCTTAAAATCGAATTTTTTTTCTTCTCTCTGTTCGACAAACATACAAAAACATAATGTGTTTCTTTTTTTAGGTTTTATGTACATACAGACGTTTTATTATGTTTCGGGCGGAAACGAAAAAAAAATACACACACAATTATTTTCAAAACGAATCTTTTTTTTTTTTTTTTTCTCTTCATTTTTTTTTTCTTCCTTTTTTTTTACGATTGTCTATATTCACGCGATGTGGGCACCCGCGACACGTTTTAAATGCACCATTTAAAAATTGATACTCATTCGTTGTGAAAATAAAGCGGGGGGGAAAAAAAAAACAAATGGTCGACGTTCGTTCGTTCGTTTTTAATTAAAATTGAAACAACGCCTCGTTCGTCGATCGTCGTTTGCATTCCGAACGATATGAAATTAAATTATAAAAAAAAAAAAAGTAAAAACGAATTAAATCTTTTAAAATATATTTTATTTTAAATACGATTACGTTTCCGAAACGTTCGAATTAAAAATTACGTAACGGAAAATGTCAACAAAAAAAGTTGTTACGTTCGATATTAATAATGATAATAATAATAATGGTAGTAAACTCCGATGTAACGAAGCAGCGCGACAATGATTTGAAAAAATAACGGTTTTTTTTTTTTTTTTTTTAAATTTCGAATTTGGTTTGAGTTATAAAAAAAAAAAAAAAAAAAAAAAACGACAAAAATGGCGTTTAAAAGATAACGTAAAAAATTTGTTTTTTTTTTTTTTTCTTTTCACTTTTTAATTTTTTTTTCAATATTATGTATATTGTAAAAGCGGCGGCGAAAAAAATTACGCAATGCGTAATTTTTTTTTAATTTGTATTTCTGTCATCATCATCATCATTATCGTCGTCGTCATCATCGTTTATGTGTATGGACGATAAATGTATGAAATGAATTAAAATTTTCCAAATAGGAAAAATTAATAATAATAAGGCTTTATTTCGATAAGGTAGGGAGAGCAGGAGGGAGAAGGGATTAAACTCGTGCGCATGCGCGTCAATTGTGTGTAAGTGTGTGTGTACGAAACGCCATTACAATTCCGATACCATCATCAACATTTCAAAAAGGAAAAAAAAAGAAAAATTTTTTTTTGGTTTTAATTCCCGATTCGTAATTCGTAGAAAAATTCGATGCGATTTCGTTTTTTCGTTTGATAATCAAAAAAAAAAAAAATTTGTGTGGGCGGTTAAAAATGGCGTGGGAAACGGCGCGGTCGAATAAATAAATCGTAAAAATGATTTTTTTTTTTTTTTTACGCGGCGAGCGAAACATATGTTTGAGATAAGAATTTGCCGCCGCCGCAACCGCTGTCACAGCCACCGCGATTTCCGTCGGAATGAAACGAAGCCTCCGCTAAAAAAATTTTTTTTATGTTTTGGTTAGTCGTCAGTAAACCGCACGAAGGATGTTTTTTCTTTTCATTCTCCCTCTCTCTCTCTCTCTCACTCTCTCTATCTATCTCGAAGGGATTTTAATTTTTAAATGACGTCCTTAGGTTTAAGAGAGAGAGGGAGGAAGGGGAGGGAAGGGAGAGAGAAGTAAACCAATTTAATTTCGTGTCATTCAATTCTAAAAAGAGAAAGAGAGAGAGAGAGAGAGAGATTTGTGAGATGTATTGAAAGATTGTCGATATCAATGAGGGTTGTCGTGTTATTATATACGTTATTCGTCTTGTTGTCATTTCGTAATGGCGGAGGAATAAAAATTATTCTTTCCCCATTATTTTTTATTTTTTTCGTCCTTTCTGTAATAAGAACGAGATTTTTTTTTTTTTTTTTTTTTCAAGTATTGTTTTTCGGTGCGATGAAGGGGGAGGGGGGAAAACGAGAAAATGTCGTTCAAGGTTCACGAAATTAAAAAAATAATCGACATTGAGTTTTTTTTTTTTTTTTTTTTTAATTGATATTTACGAGTACAAAATGGTAAAACTTGATCGTACTTGAGTGGGTTTTAAATAGTTTGAGAATGTAATAAAGAAAAACATGTTCGGAAAGTTAAGAGAGGGGAGGGAGGAGAGGAAGAGAGAGAAAAGAAATTAATTTATTCATCAAATCGTTGCAAAATTATGACGTAAAGAAAAAAGGGAAAATGGCGTCGTTCGGACCATCAATTGATGAACTATTGCAAAAAAAAAAAAAAAAAAAAAATAGGAAAAATGTCTGAGGTTTAAATGTCTTGCTTCGTAATGGTTGCAGTCTCGGGTTGGATTTTTTTTTTTTTTTTTTTTTTTTAATAATATTTCGTAAGATGAGATCGGACCGACAAACAACGTGACGAATGTGGTGACATCCCCCCCGACGATTTAAAAAAAAAAGTGGCCCCATTTTAAGTGATGAGATTTAACAAGATGTCGACGTTGTTGCCACCATAACAACACCAAGCGATACGCCTATTTATATATATATATTTTTCTTTTATGTCCGACACACATTTTTATTGGTATGTAAATTATCCAAAAAGGAAAAAGAAGAAACTTCCAGAACATAAATTTAAGAGGAAAAAAAAATAAAAAAAATAAAAATGGAGTCATTGCGTCATAAATGTTTTTTCTGGCAATCATCGTGATGATGATGATGATGATGATGATGATGATGACGGTGATGATGTAATCAAATTTAAATAGTTTTTTTTTTTTTAAATTACGTCATTGATTTTCCAGCCAAAAAATTTGGGGGGGGGTTTTCAATTCTAGTCTTTTCCAATCGGGGGTATCGTCTGGAATTTTCCGTTTTTCTTTCGTGCATATTCGTTCCCGTGATTGTTGATTGGTTCGAATACAGGAAGGCAAAAATTTGTTTTCATCCAGAAGGAAGGAAGGAGGGAGGGAGGGAGGGAGGGAGGGAAGGATGTTAGGCGGGGAAGGAAAGGATTCTTTTGCGTTGACAGGATAATCAATTAAAGGATTTTAATTTGAAATGACGAACCGGAAAATTAATATAAAAAAAAAAGGAAGAAAAAGAAATTGGTTCGTTATTTCCCCGTGTTGTTGTTGTTGTTGAAATGAGGCATGGAAACGTGGCAGGAAAGAAAAGAGAAGAAGAAGAAGAAAGAAAGAAAGAAAGAAAGAAAAACCTCATTTTGATTTGTGGTTTTAATATGACGTAAGAAGGGAGAAGAGGTTTTTTTTAAAATTCAAAACCGGTTTATTAAAAATATGTTGTTATTATTATTATCATTATTATTTTCTCTCATTGAAAACCGTTTTTGGAATGGGTAAGCAGAAGCGGAGGGAGGGAGGGAGGGAGGGAGGGAAATAAATGAGGTTGTGTGATTGTTCGTTGTTAGGTTGGCTACGCTGTAATCGGGGATGAAAAATGTCGATGATGAATATTTTCGAGGGATTCTTTTTTTAAATTTGATGGTGACACGTTAAATTTTTAGACAATATGTCTTCTGCTTTTTTCGCGTTTGACGAATCGATCAAAAAATAACAAACCGGAAATGGGGAGGAGGGAAACGGGGCCTTTCTTGTTTTCTTCCGATCGATTCGATATACGAATATCGAAAAATGATGCGAGAATTCTCGCGAGACGATGATTGCGACGACGGTTAGTGACACGTCAAAATAGAAAAAAAATTTTCCTGGCAAAATAATATTTTCAAAATGAATATTTTTTTTTTTTTTTGGTCCCCTCCCGAGCTTTTTTCCATTTCATCTTTTATTATTTATAAAAAGAAATTTTTTTTTTAGACGATTGTTTGTTTGTTGGGGAGTGCCTTTTCTCTCTCTCTCTCTCTCTCTCTCTCTCTTTACTTTTTAGGGCTTTGAATAACAACAACCGGTTTTGGATTGTTTTTTTTGTTATTTTAAGGACAAATCGTAATGTTATTAAAATTATTATGCGTGATTAACAACTTTTTTTTGCTTTTTCTTATTCTTTTTGTGGTATAAGTAGAGATTTGACTCACTATCTCGTTTTGAATTTTATCTTCCTACTCATCGGCAAATTTAATTAATTATTTTATCTAATTCCACGTTTTTTTTTATTATTCGTACAAGACTTTTCGCTTTTCCTTCCTTCTTTCATTTGCATTCTTTTTATTACGCTTTCACGGTACTTACAATCGAATGATGAACGTTTTGTAAATGGAAAAAAAAACCTTTGTCTTCTGCTGTGACGAATTCAAATGTTTTTTTTTTTTGTTTAGATTCCGGTAGGGAGAGTAATTTTAAGAAATCGCCATTCCCCTTTTATGAATTTTTTTTTTGTGTGTTTAGCTGGGTTTTCTCTCTCTCTCACTCTTTGACTTCTTACGTCATAGTTCTCCTTTTATTTTTTTTTTTTTTGTGTGCCCCTCACGTTGTTTTTTTTTAATACGATTTCGTGAGTGGGGCGTTTACGCGGTCGTGTAGGTGCCTCCCGTTAATTTCACCAAATGTTTTTCTCTTTCTCTCCCTCCCCCCCCCTCTCTCTCTCATTCTCAGTTACGCCGCCACACGGACCCCATTTTTGAAGAGTTTCTATTGTATCCCGAAGTTGTTCGTACACACATACGTAGTAGGGCTCGCCCCCAAAAAAATTTATATTAAAGAAAAATTTATTTAAAAAATATAATTTTAAAAAGATTGGTTTTCACCGTGTTTAACTTGGGGGAAACGGTAGGATTTTTATAAAAAAGGAAAAAGGAAAAAAAAAATTTTTTTTTTTTTTTTTTTATATATATAAATGTTAAACAACGTTAATTAACGTCGAAGAAATAAGAAGACTGAGAGGGCGATGTTTAACTTATGACGAAATGCTGTTATTTAATTTTCATTATTTGTAATTTATTCGAGCTCAAAGTGAAGACCTCAGGCAGAGTTGAGTGAATTTCTCGGTTGTTGTTGTTGTTGTTGTTATTGTTACTGCTGTTGCTGCTGCTGTTGTTGCTGCCGTTTGTAAATCGTCTTTAAAAAAATTCAAAATGAAAACCGTATTTGCCGTAGGAAAAATTTCCATTTGTAAATAGTAAGGAGAGGGATGAAAAAAAAACGAAAAATGAAATCGTAATAAAAAAAAATTTTTTTTTCCGTTGGTAACGAGGTCATTTTTCCGGAAATACTTTCCCCCCTTTCCCCATCCCCAACCTAATTTTCTTTTACCCCTAAATTTAAGAAAGTTTTTGTCCGATATAAACCCGAAAATACTCATTTTCAAATGTGAAAAATTTTTCGCAAAATGGAAAATTTTCTCTCTCTTTCTCTCTCTCTCGTTTTATTAAGAAGGGAAAAACATATTTTATCGATTCTTATTATTATTATTATTATTATTATTATTATAAAGCCAAAGTTAAAATAAAATTTTTTGAGTATTTCCTACTCGGGAAAGGTTGTTTTCCATTTCACTCTTTCTCTCTCTCTCTCTCTCTCTGTCTTTTTAGAAACCGGGTCTAATCCTTTTGGGCTTTGCCATTTTCCTTTATAACTTGTTTTTTTTTGGAAAAGCGTTTCACGTCAAATTTCACTTCTTTAAAAACCGGAAAAAAGTTTTTCACGAGAGATAAAACGTGAAAGAGGTTTCAAGTTATATTTTATTACAACCCTTGAGACGAAGAGATTTATGTTTTTGAAGGTTTTAGAGAGAGAGAGAGAGATGGAGAAAATGATTCTCTTATTTCTATTCGTATATAATATTTTTTTGGCGTTTTGTCGGTTGTTATGAAAGGAAAATTTTTTTTTTTTATTATTGGTTTCCTTATGACGCCTCCCCTCTGCTACGAAAGGAAAACTTAAAAAAGGTTACATTTTTCGTATTTCTCTCTCTCTCTCTCTCTCTCTCTAGCACATCGAAACGAATATAATGGTTTTTATATAAAGGATTACGAATTGGAGATCTCTCTCTCTCTCTCTCTCTTCTCCTTACCAGGAAAATGATAGGAAAAATTTTAAATGAATTTTCCTCACCGAAAAACAAGATAAAATGTTTCAAATGTTAATAATAATAATAATTTTTTTATGGGTCAAGGTGCGTTCCATTAGATTTTGTCGTCGAAAATGATGATGATGATGATGATGATGATGATGATTTTAAGGCGGTAATATGGTTATCGTAAAATGTATAGCTTGTACAGGCACGCCTGCAAAATAAAAAAATAAAAATTTAAAATCGTTTGTCCGTGAGAGGGATTTGATGTTTGTGGTGTAACGAAAGAAGCAGAAGACAGATTTTTAGAAAAAAAAAAAAACATTTCTTTAAAATATTTATTATTATTATTATTATTATTATTATTATTTTCCAGAAGAAGATTGAGGAAGGAACGTGATGCCATCACCTTTTTTTTTTTTTTATTTTTTAATTCTTTAATGGTACCCGGTTACTAAACCTTTTCTTTCTCTCTCTCTCTCTCTCTCTCTCTCTCTCTCTCTCTATCTATCTCTCTATCTATCTCTCTTTCTCTCTCTCTCTCTCTCTCACTCTCTCTATCTATCTATCTATCTATCTATCTATCTCTCTTTCTCTCTACCTGAGTCGAATAAAAGTTTTAAAAAAATATATATTGCTTTGTTTTGTTTTTGGTATTATTATTATTATTATTATAAATATTAATATGAAGCCTCATCGTCATTTATTATTATTATTATTATTATTATTATTTTTTTTTTTTTTTGGTTCCAGAGGTGCTCTCATCAATCGATTCAAAATGATGACAATTTTGTATATTTAACGATGGGTATCGTTTATTTATTTTGTGACATCGGGTAATAAATAAGGTGAGTTGTCACTCATAACACATTATTATATTTCGGGGGGGACGGGAACGGGGAGGGAGGGTGTGTGTGTGTGTGTGTGACGTCATTTGTATTTTTTTAAACTCTCTCACGTTTCCTCTTTTTTTTTTCGTTTTCTCCCCGTCACGATTTTATTAATAATAATAAAATAGTTTTCACGTAAACGTGAATGCAATACGTTCAAAACGCACACGTATCGATCATCGCACAAATATCTATTAAATTCGATTGATTGATTGATTGATTGATTGATTTTACGTTTAACAAAAATAATAATAATAATAATAAATATAACATGGTTACGATAGACGTTTTGTTTTATGTTAAACGATCAATTACAAAACGTAAAAAAAAGGTAATTAATGCTTTGTTGTCAGGTGGTTTTACCTGTGGTTTTAATATTATTATTATTATTATTATTTACCCGAACGTGTTTATTTGATTCAAAAAAAAAAAAAAAAAATTTTCCCAATCCCAAAACGTTATTCGCAGGTTGTTTTAACTAAACATCGTATCTCCCAGGCCTCCTCCGCGTTTATACGCAATTTAAATACACTTCTTGTTATTCGCGAAGGAAGATATCGGTGGCCTCGGCAACAGCAGGAGCCAATGAACCTCTATGCCACCTGTTGCGAGTCCGCCGCATCATCCCTCGCAACTGTAAGTACTCTCCATTAAAAATAATATCCGTTAAATAAGGTTGTGATGAGTATGTATGTAGTGTATTTCCCGTAGTTTAACATACGAATAAATGATTTTATCCTTATTTACCGATCGTTTAATGATGGCATGCTCATTGTGTAGAATAATCAATGTCGTCTTAAATACCTTTTTTTTTCCTTGTAGGAACTTTGAAGAAAAAAAATAGTTATAGTAGAGACGAGAGGGCGAGAGCAAAAATAATTTCTTATATTTGTTTTTTTTCTTTTTATTTTAGACACAATACCCACCTATTGTCCCAAATAGGAATCAAGTGGTCAAGCTGTTGCCACAGCCGGGTCACTTGGTCGGAAGGACTCAGATAATGCCAGGTGGAACCCAAAATCAAATTTCTAAATCAAAACAGCCTCAACAAATTTTGCCAAAGCCGATTCCACCTAGTGAGTACTTTTTTTTTTTTGAACTTGTGTTTCGTAAAGAGTCGAATGGGAAGGGTCAATAATTTTTATTCGTATTTTTCAGATAACTCACCTCAAAAACAGTCAGTACCTCGATTGAACACTGCCATGCCCCAACAAACTCCCTTATTAATAAATCAACCTCAAGCTCAAAGTCCGGCTCTCCTGTTGAATCAGGTGAGTTTCATTTTTATTATTATTATTATTATTATTATTTTTTTTTTTTGTTTTAAATAGTATTTAATTGTTTTTGTGAAACCACGATTTTACAGGTGTTAACGTCTGGAGCACCGGTTATAGTGCAACCGGCTGGTCCGGGAGGTACCGTTCATCTGATGCTCCGGACACCAACTCCGACTCTACAAAGTGGGCCTGGTCCTCCGCAAAATAAAATGATCATAGCAAATGCAAGTCAGCCTCAACCCCAGGCAACGGTACTTATACAAAATCGGCAGCAAGTAAGTTTCATTTTTTTTTTTTTTTTTTTGGATTGGATTTAAATTTTGAGTTTAAAAACTCGCGGGTTTCACCACAAAAAATTTTTTTTTTTCCTTTTTAGGTTGTTCGTTTTATGACGGCTCAAGGCCCAATGCAGTTGCAGCAAATTCAAACCCCATCAGGACCGCAACTCATTGCCATACCTCAAAATCAATCTCTATCATTTCCTCCCAACAGCGTTCTCGTACAGGGTCCCACACCGAATACTCTTCAATTACCGCAAAGCTCCGGAAATACTCTTCAACTTCGACAAAGTCCTTCCGCCATAATTCAATCAAACACTTTTCCTCAGACTTCTCTACCGAATCAAATGTCACTTCAAAGTCAAATTTTTCCGGCGAACAACGCTTCGGCAACTTCCGGGCCCGGAATGAAACGAGACGAGAAAGGGACTCCGTTGGTGGACGGTTCGGTTTGCGTGCCTGGTTTGAACGAGCAGAAGAAAATTGTGATAGACAATAAACAGATAAACAGTAAGAAAAATGTTAACATTGTTCAAAGTAACAATAACAGTAACACTAATAATACCAATAACAATAGTTTTAACAAGGGGAATGTAATTAGTAATAGCAGCAACTGTAACACCAATAATACCCAAATAATAAATAGTAACACGGTAGTTAACACCCTTATGGGTAAAGAGTCCGTTAACAGAAATGCCAAGAGTGAAAGAACTAATAACGTGGAAGAAAATGTTTTGATAAATAGGACGATTGTAACTAAAAATTTCGGGAAAGCAGATAATTTATGTAGTACTCCAGTTTCAGTTCAGTCGACTCCGACGACTCAGAAAAATATAACGTCGAGCCTAAGGCAAATTAGAACGGGTTCTCTCGCCAATCGGAATAAACAAATCAATCAAAACACGGAAACGAAGGAAAAATCGGAAGAATCAAAGAGTTTGTGTAACTTGACGCGAATCATAGACAGCGTGGCATCGAACACGGAACACCTTATATCGCCTCCGCCGCCAAAATCGGATAACAATTTACCAACGTCTGCTGCAAACAGTGGTGCAGACGACATCATCAAATCCCCCCCTTCGTCGGATGACATAATTTCGAAGCTTTCTCTCAACGACGTCTTCATGACCGGTAACAAATCGTTAAATTTAAACAAACGTCCGAATTTGACAATCGTTCAAAAACACAGCAAAGTCATTCAGTCCGACGTCGAAGAGGCCAACGTTGGAATCAACAGATTGATTATGAGTCCGAGTTCGAACAATAATAATAATAATAATAATAATTCAGGTTCGAATTTGAACGTCGATTTTGAAAACCTGACGGAAAATTACGATACGTTGGAAATGAAGGGAATGACAGCGTCGGCGGGAGTTCAAACTCAAGGATTTGTTCCGGAGCATAATGCGTCGTCGAATCAAAATTTTCCAACTCAAGAGGAGACTAAAAAGGGAAAAAAGAAATCGAGTAGTAAAAAGAAGGGAAAGAAAGAAGAAAATCGAGTTGATTTATGGGATCTTATGAAATCTGCCGGTTTGTATTTTAACGTAATTTTATACCTTTTGTTAAAATTATTATTATTATTATTTTTAAAATCCTTTAATTTTGTATATATTCAGGTATTGGAGATGATGAATTCGACGAGCCTTCTGAAATGAGTACTTTTT
This sequence comes from Pediculus humanus corporis, assembly GCF_000006295.1. Taxonomy (NCBI): domain Eukaryota; kingdom Metazoa; phylum Arthropoda; class Insecta; order Psocodea; family Pediculidae; genus Pediculus; species Pediculus humanus. Next base: position 61,369 of record NW_002987832.1, read on the forward strand.
CACAAGATGCCTCTACGATATCGGAGCCTTTAGAAATTTCAGCTTCGGAAACGGATTTATTAACGCAATTTCAATCAGCATCACAAGTACGTTTTGGTTCGGTTCCCCTCCCTCCCCCCTCGACTCCCTCCCTCGTAATGAATTTTCTTTTTTAATTTTCATTATAACTCGTAGGTGTCTGGAGGAATTAGAGTGGTTGTCGGGGAAGACGGTCGACCCGTCATAATCAACGGTGGAAACGTGATAATACCGGAAAACGTTCAAAATAATTCTTCGGGCACGGGAACGGAATCCGGTGAAACGGATGCGGTTCTTCAAAATATGATATTACCCGATAATGTGTTCAATTTCACTCCGCAAGCATTCGCAACGGCACAAACTCAATTGAATCAACTTATTCAAGATCACGGAGGACTCGCAACGTCTTCTGCCGATCAACAATTACTTTCTCAAATATTCGGAGCCACTCCCACTAGTAAGCATTCACCGTAATTAATTTGAGAGAAAAAAAAAGTGTCTTTTATTAACGGGCGACATTTTTATTTCGAATACAGGTATCGCGAGTAGCACTCCCAGTAACGCGAGTACCAACAGCACACCGGTAGTAGACACCGCTTCACCCGCACCCATACCAAATGTTCCCAATCAAACTCCGGGAAATAATGAAAATTTATTGGTCAACGTTACACCGAACAATAGCGAAATCCCTCAATCTCTTCAACCTACTCCTCTTCCTCCTCCTCCTCCTCCTCCTCCTACTCATCCACCTCAAAAACAAGAAACTAAGTCTGAATATATCGGTGGTCCCCCACCTGGACTTCCTCCTCTCGGTCCGGATTCTCTCGTCATCACAAATAACAATGGTAAACGGATTTAAAAATGATAATAATAATAATAATAATAAATTTAATAAAACTAATTTTTTTTTTTTTAAAGGGGTTCCAACGTTGGTAGCAAGCCCTGCCTTAATGCAATATTTACAAACTCATCAGGGCATTATACAATTTCAACACGATCCAGTGACGAAAACGATACAACCTAGTTTAATTATTCCTCATCCGCAACATAAATTAGAACCTCCCACACAAGTCCCATCTCAGCAGGAAAATAATAAAACAGGTGAGATGTCATGAGAAAAAAAATTTTTTTTTTTTTTTTTTAAATTTTTTTTCTAAATTTTTAAAAAGTCAAATTTTTTAATTATTTGACTTTAAAAAAAAAAAAAATAATAATAATAATAATAATAATAAAATCAAAACAAACAAATGAAAACGAAAATGAAAATTTATTGTTTATCGAGGTTAAAATAAAAAAGTTTTTGCTTATTTTGCAAAATAACGTTTTAATAATCGCGTAATAAATATTGGGGAAAAAAGTATTGATCCCTGTTTTGTGTTATACAAAAATAACGGGGAAATTTGGGATTCAAATAAGGTTCATTTGAAAAAAAAACCCCCGAAAAGTGAAAATTTCGTATTCGTAGGATTATTTTGATTTTTTTTTTTTTTTTTTTTTACGTAGATAAAATAATAACAACAACAACAACAACAAATACAACGGTTTCGAATAGTGTTCGAACTTTTAACAGTCAAAGTAGTCAAGATTTAATAAAAGGAAGAAATGAAATCAAAGGAAATATCGATATCGGAAACACGAGTGATCACAAGGGGAAAATTATCACCGCCAGTGTTCCCCCCGTAAATACGACGCCGATAAATCCGAACATGGTTAAAGTTAACTTGGTGAGAGTCGTCAAAGATAATCCGTCTCTCTTGCAAATGGCGACGGAAACGAATAATTTGATCGGTTACAAGGAGAGAAATAAAAATTTGTCGGAAAAAGAAATTGCGGAAATCGATAAGAAAATACAACAAAATCGAGCCATACTGGATCAATACATGTTGACGGATAATAATAATGGCGGAGTAAGTTCCGCGGTCAACGCTCCCCCTCATCAAAACGTCATCATCAAAGATTCTAAGGGCGGGATTGGAAATTATCAAACGGGGAGCATGGATAAATTGTTCAACGTCGCCGATAAAACGACGGAAACTCAAACTCTCGAAGATTTGCAAAATTTGGACATGACTCTCATAAAAGGTTTTCATCCGGCGAGCAATTCTTGCGTCCCGACGCCGAATTCCGATTTTCAAGCAAAGTTCCTCGAATCCATAGGCATGGCGAATAAAACCCCCCCACCTTCGAAAGGTACCGTCAGCATTGGTACGGGTACGAGTTCTGCGACGACTCCTGCGGCGACCGTGATAACGTCTCAAACGAACACTTTGAAAAGAGGCCGAAAGAAAAAGGAAAAAATTCAAAATCAAGCCACTCAAGCGGATGTGAAAACGGAGACGACGCCCAGTTTAAGGTACAACGTCACGGAATTGACGCCAGAGCAAAACATTCGTTTAAATCAAGCTTTACAAAGTAGGGGGCCCATAGTGAATCAAATTGAAAATTTAGATGCTATAAAACAAATAATTCACGAAGAAGTACGAAAAATCACGGCCAATAGTTTGGACAATACGAGCATACGATTCACAGCGTCGAGTTTACCCGTCGAAGAACAGGAAATGACGACGGAAAATCAAAATCTGACGACTCCGACAAACGTCGTACTCAGCAATCCCAGTTTGAATCAATTGCTGGAACAACCTTCCAATCACGGGAACGTGATATCGCTTCAAGGAAGCGAATTAATCGCCGTGAACAGTGGAAACCAACAAATATTCGCACCGCAAAATCAAGTTTTATCCGGAAATCATTTCATTTCGTCAAACAATCAAATATTGGCCATAGGAGGTCCCCACAATCAATTGGTATCGTTGGGAAATCCGATTAATTCGTCCAATCAAATCGTCACATTGGGGAGTCCGCCGAATTTAATGTCCGTGGGTGGGACCAACGTTGCGAGTCCAGGGGCGGTGATTGTGGGAAGTAATGGAAACGTCGTGGCCATCGTTCATCCTAACGCTCCTCCCGGTCAAAATTCGGGAATCGTTCAAAGAGTTCAAACGATTCAATTGACGACACCGAAACAACAGGTAATACTTTTTTTTTTTTTCCTTTTTTTTTTGAATTTTCGTAACAAAGGAAATCATTTTCTTATGTCGATTTTCAGCATTTGAAAACGATACAGAGTCAAATTCAAACTTTATCATCTAAACCGAGTCGCACACCCAACGAACAAGCCACACTTCAAAAATTAATTTTAGAACAACAGAAAATTTTATCCACCGGAAAACTTTTGCCAACGTTTTCCGGTCAACAAATTCACGGGATGCACATCGTAAGTTAATTTAAAAGCAACGTTGAAATTTTTACAAGTAAAATAAAATTGTAATGTCAATTTTCTTTCAGGTTTCACAACCGATCACCGGTACGAGTAGATTATATCAAGCACAGACAGTCGCACAACAGCAACAGCAATCTCAACTTCCTCAAAGTCTATCTCAGGTTCATCAGAATTCTCAATCGTCTCAGCAAACGCAATCTCAAAATTTCATTTCGGCCAATTCAAACAACAGTGCGCAACCTTCCAAATCCAATTTCACGACTCAAACGGGAATTTCCTGTGGGACGAGCACGTCGGATTTCAATTCTTCTTATCAGTCTAACTTACCCAAAATGTCCGTTCCTCCGACCGTTTTAATCTCCGACGTTCCGACTTCAAATTACGGTCCCCTTTACGTCAATCCCAACACGTCTGGAAAAAACGTAACGAAATGCGAAAAGGGAACGTCTCCAATACAAATACAGGTACGGTACAGGTTTCGGAGATGTATAGCCTTACGTTATGAATACAATAATAATAATAATAATAATAATAATATTTGATTTGTTTTTTTTTTTGTCGGAAAGCAGATGGGAACGCAAACGGTGGCAAACATGGAATACAGAAGTGGAAAAATGTCAACGGGAACGATGACTTCTCCGAACACGGGGAAACCTCAAGCAGTTGTTGCTCCGGCAATCGTTATTCAACAAACGGAAAATTCATCTCCCACTTATCAAATCAAGCCGAGACAACAAACGACAGCGAGTGAACAACCCCTAAGAACACAAGTACCTGCATTGAGTCGGACAGCTTTGTAAGATATGCACACAAACATTTACTTTTGAACAAAAAAATTTTTTTTTGAGTTAATATTAAATTCCATTGAATTCCATTTTAGTATTGAACAACAAATGAGAACGGATCAAGCGGGAGCAACCATGCCCGATACGAAAACTCCTTTTTTAAGCAAAAGCGACGCTTGCAAGAGATTGATAAGGTATCACGTCATGGATGAAAAAGCTTTAAGCTTGCAAGATTTGGCAACTGCCGACGACATATTCGAAGCAACAGCTCAACACTTGCTCGATAAATTTAGAGTCATGAAAGAGAAATATAAATATCTTTTAATGTTGGAAAGTATGGTAAGTGTGTCGACGTCATGGCTGGCCATCCGGCCATTTTGAAATTTATTCATTTTTAATTCATTGTTAAATTTTGTCTCTCTCTCTCTCTCTCTGTTCAGAGGGAAGTTAGCACGGCAGAAAGAATAATGGTCGATCGGAATTTCATTATCGAAGAACGAATGGAATTGGAAGAATTGAGAGAGAAAGAAAAAAGACTTCAGGAGGAATTTGAAAATCCCAGTATTATTTACCGGAACAATCCCGACACACCTTTAATTAAGACTGATTTCACGTGAGTTTTAAAAAAAAAAAAAAAAAACGAAAACGAAAACGGCTTTCCGCCATTTTTGTCAAATATTCGAATGGGAAAATAAATTTTTGTTTTAGGTTGGATGACGTCAAAACGGAAATGAATAATTTAATGAATTCGGACAAGTGCGACGGAGGAGGAGGAGGAGGTGTTGTTGCTGTCGGAGAAGACAAAGTATCCATGATCTCAAAAAACATAAAACACGTGAATAGTAGTGATATTAACAGTGATGACGTGACGAAAGATGACTCGTTTCATTTGACGGAAGCAAATCGAAACGAAGAATTAGCCAAAATCAAATCGGAAACGAAAGAATGTAAAAACACGAGGACGGTGTCGTCGGTCAAATCACCTACGGATCCTTCATCACATTTTTACCCGGAGGATTATCTCGGAAGCGGACAGAACAGTAGTAGTTGCAGCAGCAGCAGCACCAGCACCAGCAGCAATGGTAACGTAAATAGGCAAAGGAACGTTAAAATCACCAGAACGTTTTCCGAGGGTGGTATAAAAGATGAAAATTCAGGTGCGGATATAAACGCACAAGTACAAAGCGCCATTGACAGCATATTGAATTTGCAAAAATGCGAAACGTTGTCGACGGACGGTACGGGAGGAGTAGGAGTAGGAGGAGGAGGTGATGACGGAACGTCGGAAAAAAAAAGAACAAAGAAAAAAAGAAAACACGGTGATAAATCATTAGAAAAATGCAAGAGGATAAAAATAAAAGGTTTCGGTACTCTGAGGAAAGAAAAAATCGTGAGCGATGGAAACGGAAATGATGATGATGATGACGATGACGATGACGATGAAGACGAGGACAACGAGGATGAGGATGAAGGAAATCATGATGGCGGCGGCGGCGGAAACGACGAACACGATGGTGCGATCGTCAATCGTAGTTATGAAAATTACGAAGAAGATGATGATGAAGATGACGAAGAAGATGGAGGAGGTTCGGATGCTGATCCCATTTTGGACGAAGCCATCAGAAGCATATTAACATCCTGATGAAAACGTTTCTTCAGATTAACAAGAAAAATTATTATTATTATTATTTTTTTTTTTTGTTTCACGAGATTTGTTTTTTTCTCTTTTCTTTTCTTTTCTCTCTTTTCTTTCTCTTTTTTCTCTTTTCTTTTCCTTTTCTTTTCTTTTTTTTTTTTTTTTTCTAATTAATTTGTCCCATAAAGTGATTTTTATTATTTTATTCTTTTGCGTGTGTGCGCATGTGTGTGTGTGTGTGTGTGTGTGTGTGTGTGTGTGTTTAATTTGACCTCGTTGGAAAAGAAAAGGAAAAAGATAGATCGAGAAAAAGAGAGAAAAGGAAACCGGAAATGAAAAGAATCTATAATGATTATGGGGATTTGAACGCCGTAAAAAGGTAACTAACGAATTCTCTTTTTTTCTTTTTTTTATTGAAATCATTCGAATTTCATCATTACAACAACAACAACAACAACAAACGACGACGAAACGTATACGCCATATTTATTTTTTATTTATTATTATTATTATTATCACGATTTTTGTTTTTTTTTTTTTTTTTTTTACGTCACGAGTAAATTATTTTTTTTTAATCTGAATTACGTGGATTTCTGGAAAATTAGTTTTAATTAATTATTATTATTATTATTATTAATTTTTTTTTTTTTTTTTTAAGCCTGTGATATGTAGTTTAGCAGTTTATTATAAAAATTATAAAAAATTTTCCAGAATCTAAAATGAAATTCATTTTATCATCATCATCATTATCATCATTATCGTTATTATCATCATTATTATCATTTTTCGATTTGTATTTTTCTATTCGACTTTTCTTTTTCTTTTCTTTTTTTTTTCTTTTTGTTTTTAATCGCTTTTAAAAGGTAAATTTTAATGAAAATAAAATTGTAATAATATATATATATATATATATTCACGCGTGTAAAAAATAAAAATGGCGATTTTATTATTATTATTATTATTATTGTCACTCTTAAACACCGACAATTATTATTATTAATATTATTATCAAATTTTATTTTTAAAAAAAAAAATTAATTTATGATAATGTTCTGCATTATTTTATTTTTAATTTTTTAATTAGTGAAATTTTCGATATATCGAACGATAAATCGATTGTATCGTTACGCGATATATCGAATAAATCGAACGATATGTATTTTGAGAAATCTATCGTTCGTAGTAGAGATTTCGTTCTCAAAAATTTTGTAAAAAGAAAAATGGAAAAAGGAAAAGCAAAGGAAAAAAAATGAAAATTTTTGTTTCCTTTGAGAATTTCCTTTGAGTAGTTTTTTTTCCTTTTTTTTTTTTTTCTCTTTTTACAAATTTTTTATTTTATTTTATTCGTTTGATAATAATAATAATGATGATGATAATGATAATAATAATGTTAGTGAACAAAAGTCGCCGTTTTTAAATTTTCGTTTCCGTTTTATTGATTTTTTATTGTTTTTTTTTTTTTTTTTGTGTTCGTTTGATTCATATTTTTTATAATTTTTTTAAAAATTTTTTATAATAATTATTATTATTATTGGTATTATTGTTATTATCATCATCGTTATCATGATCATCATCATCATCATCATTAAATTCTTTTTTTTTATTTTTTTATTTTTTGGGTTTTTGGTTAATTTAAAACAAAAAAAAAAAAAAGAGAAAAAGAGAAAAAAAAATTTTTTTTTTGTGAAAATAATCAAATGAAATGCGATGGCGTATATAAATATACACATAAAAGAAAAAGAATTATTTAAATAAAATAAATATCAAGAGAAACAACAGCAGCAACAACAACAGCAGAAGCGGCGGCAGAAAGTAATTTAAAAAAATAATAAGAAGAAAAATGGCGGAAAATTTTTGTTTTTTTTTTTTTTGGCCTGTCCCTCTTGTATAAATGTATTTATTAATTTTTAAATAAATTTAAGAAAATTTTTAAATTGTCATTATTATTATTATTATTATTACTATTATTATCATCATTGTCATCATCATCATTATCATCATCATCATTATCATCATCATCATTATCATCATCATCATTATCATTATCTTACTCTCTCAAAATAATAGTAATAAAAATAATAATTATTATTATTATTTTGTTAGAACTCATTTTTATTTCCAGGCTTCGTCATACAGGTTTTCATATAGAAATTGTTTTTCTAGTATCTATCTCTCTCTCTTTTATCTTTTTCTCTTTCTCTCATTCTTTCTCTCTTTTTTCCCTCTGTTTTTTCCTCTCTTTTTCCCTCTTTTACTCTTTCCGTGTTTCTCTCATTCGGTTTCTTTTTCTCATTCTCTCTCTCTCTTTCTCATTCACTTTTTCCTTTTTTCCCTGTTTCTCTCTCTCTCTCTCTCTTATTTATCTACTTTACTTTTTATTTATTTTACTTTATCTTACTTTTACTTCTATTTTATTTATCTTACTTTATCTACTTTTCCCTTTTTTTCCTTTTTTTCTCATTCTTTCTCTCTCTCTCTCTTATTCACTTTTCCCTTTTTTTCCTTTTTTCCCTGTTTCTCTCATTCTTTTTTTTCTCTCTCTTTCTATCTTTTATTCTTTACCTTTTTTTTCAGTGTTTTTATTGAATTTTTTTTAATATTTTTGTTCCGTCGGAAAATTTTTTTTACATTGACGTTTCCAGTTTTGCCAGTTATAAACCGTTACCTGGAATGGATTCTTCATCAATTTCCGGTTGTTGCCAACTTTCGAATTCAACAATCAAATAACAACCTTTAGAAGATCAGTTCAAATAAAGTTGTTCTACTTCCGTTTTTAGTTTTTCAAAAACGAAAATCAACCACCGACGAAGATTTCAAAGGAAAAAATTGAGGAAATAAGGTGAGAAGGGGAGGAGAGGTGTGTAGGAAAACAGATCCTAAAAATAAAACCTTAACTTATTGATGACGTAATAATCGTGACGTAATTATCCGTTTTATTACCCTAATTTTATTCCCTTAAATTAATTAAACTTTACCAAACCTTTTTTTTACGTATTTTTCACCACCATTTTTACCCTTTTCTTCTTCTTCTTCTTCTTCTTTTTCACATTTTTCTTTTTCGATCTTCATCATTTCCTTTACTACATTTTATTACAAAAAAAAAAAAAAACCGGAAGTTAAATTTTTATTTTTTTTATTTTTTGTAATCGGCATAAATAAAATTAATTTAACTTTTTTTTTTTCCCTTTCGAACAGGAAGAAAAATAATAATAATAGTAACCGAAAAAGGGCGAAAAAACAAGAGAGAGAGAGAGAAAGAAAAAGAAAATAAAAGAAAACCTCAAATGAAAGAGAAAGAGAGATGGAAAAATGTGAAAATTAACATGTGGCAACGACAGTTTAATCATTTTCATAAGGTAAACATAAGCGCTTTTAATACACACATTATATAAAATGACAACCCCCGAAGTCAACACAAAAATTTCAACCCTCGGATCGAACACATTTGCGCACTTTTCGAACCGGAAAAAAAAAACAATTTTTTTTTTTTTTTTTTTTTTTTACAATTTTACGACCGAATTAAATCAAATTATTTTTTTTTTCTCGTCACCTACGAGAAAATTTTGACGTGGAAACAGAAGAAAAAAAAAATGATGATGATGGTGATGGTGGTGGTGGTGACGATGGAAGCGTTTTAGTGCTGCATCCCAGTATTGGCTTGACACTTGCCACACTCTAATGGACGCTAAATTGTAACTCTTGTTTTCTTATTTCTTCGGCTTCACACAATCCTATTCATCTCAAATGATGACTCTTTATCTCTTTTACTTTTTCGAATAAGCTCAAAACCGTCAACATCATCACCTCCACTCCCGCCCTCACCACCACCACCGACATTCTTACGACACGACAATCGTCACGTTACCGTAAACATTACGAATACAATCAATCACATCCACGCCTATAATCGATTGTTTTTTCTTTTAAATTTCCAACAATTTTAATAATTTGTACACTCATTATTATTATTATCATCTAGGTAATTTCTCAGGCACATCTCAGGTTCTTTTCTTAAACATTTCAAGATGATTTACTTTTTAAAAAATTGTTTGTAACTTCAATTTTATTAAATTTGTTTTCCTGTATGCCCGTCGGTTAAAAAAGATTAAGATAATTATTATTATTATTTCGTTTTAATTGTATTAATTTTCTATTACGCCATTTTGTTTTTTTAATTTTTCTTTCTTTCGTGCGAAGCATTTTTTTTTTTTTGCATAAGAAAAAACGCTTTTAAACGCTTGAAATCCGGTCATTTTTTTTGTTTTCACTTTTCGATCTTTTCCCATCTTTATTTTCTACTTAACCTCCTTCCCCCCAATCGCTCCCCCCTTTAATTTTTCTTCTTCCCCCCCTTCCCCATCAAAACAAGTTTTTTTTCACGGCGGCGTTAAAATAAACAAATATCGCAAAAAGATTTCGGAAAATTTTTGTTTGAAAAAGTTATAAGATTCGTTGCGACCAATCAAAACGTTAGAAAAAAAAATTTCCCATAGTAAGATCCGCCCCCTCGTACATTCCTATCATAAATAAATACCCGATCTATATTTGATTTATACGTTGTCGATGTGGGATTATTTAATGATATTTAACGGTCAAAGATGATCGGTTGATTAAAAAGGAAAATTTTCAATAGTGGGCGGAGTCAAATTTGAAAAGCGACATTTTGTTGTAAGTTTTTTTTTATAAAAAAATTGTTTTCCAGCAGTCTGGAACAGTAAAAAAAAAAAAAAAAAAATTTTTTTTTCTTTATTATTATTATTTGTAGTTTAACCGTAGGTCAAAGTTGACCGTTTATTCAATTCAATTTAATTTTTTTTTTTTTAGAAATAATAAAAGAAAATTTCCGCCGGTGATATTATTATTATCATTAATAATCTCCAGGATAAAGAGGTAAGAATAATAATTTTCATTATTATTAATTTATTTAGTTTTTCTCCAGTACAACCTTTTTTTTTTTAATATTAATTTTTCCAAATTTTCAAAGGAAAAACGAGAAAATTTTTAACAATTTTCCATTTTTTTTTTTATATTTGGTTTTTTAAAGAAAATTTTTTACAGGGAAAATACAAAACTCGTACGCGATTTTTCCCTTTCCCTCTCCCAATAAAAAGAAAATTTTTTTTATTTCTTTTAAATTTTCATAAAAATTTCGTTAAATAATAATAATAATAATAATAAAATAACGGTTGTAAAATAATATGAGTAATTTTTCTTTTTGAGGGGAAAAACAATTTTTTCGTATCGTTTTAATTGAATAAAAAAGTGAGAGAGAAAAACTGGAAAAGGAAAATTTTTTTAAAATAATAATTTTTTCAACTCCCCCCTCCCCAAAAAAAAAAGAAACTCTCCTAGAAAATTTTATTAATTATTAATTATTTGTATTTATTTCAATTTAAGTAAAACGAAAACTTTTGATTTTTCCTTAATAAATCAAAAAAAAGAAAAAAAATTTCGTTGGAAAATCTAGAAAATTCTAGAAAAGCAAAATAATTTTTTAAATTTTGAAACAAAAAATTTGTATTTTTTTTCTTTTTACAGTTATTATTATTATTATTTTTTTTATTTTTTTATTTTTTCAATTTAAAACGCGACAAGATTCTAAAAATCCTTTTTGGGAGTTTTTTTTAAACATTTATTCCAGGTTTCTTTACGACGATTCCCTAGGGATAAATGCTCCAATATTATTATTATTATTATTTTCACTTTTAAACGCAGCAACCTTCTAAATATTTGTCGGAGTTTATTTATTCCAGGTTTCTATCCCGTACCTTAGGAATAAATGCTCCAATATTATTATTATTATTTCATTTTTAAACAGGACAAGATTCTTATTTGTTGGGGTTTTTAAGTTCATTTTTCCAGGTCATTTCTATCCAACGATTCCTTAGGGATAAATGCTCGAATTTCATAAGTGCTTCTGCTTTCGAAAAATGTGGGCCGTTCCACATAACGTCACTTCCTGTATGGTTTCTTCTTCTTTTAAATTCTTCAAAATCTTCTTTAAATTTCCTTTTATTGAATGTGGTGGCATGGCTCCCAGTGCTCCCACGTTTCTGTTTTTACTCCCCACATCTTGGCTATTTCAACCTTTTGTCTGCTTCTTCGTCTGTCTGATGTTTTTTCCGACGGTACGGATACTTCAATCAGTTTATACCATTTTTCCGCATTATGCTTCTCAGTATGATATCCGGTTTGTTGGCTGGCACAGTCTCATCAGTGTGAATTTTTTGATTATACAGAACCATGCAAGGACCCACTATCGTAACCGGGCTTGTACCATTCCTTGACTAGTCTATTCATTCCATATTTACGACAGATATTCCGATTGGTTTATTTACAGATTTTCTTGTGCCTCTCTAGGTATTGTCGTTTTGCCGATCGGTCAACCGGAAATAAAATGATCGATTGTTTCCGACTACAATTGACAAATTCGGCACATATCACCTTTGCTTATTATTATTATCATCATCACCATTATTATTAATTTTACATTCAAATTTTAATTTTAAACCGATATTACAATAATAATAATAATAATAATTATCGGGTATGAAATTGTAAAAAAAAAAAAAAAACCGTTAGTCAGCATTTTAATATAAAAAAATGGTTTCGGTTAACGGAAATATTGAAGCGTAAAAAAAAAAAGAAAATATTCAAATTTTTTTTCATCTCGTATAAAAAAAAAAAGAACAATGAGATATTGATGATCTGTCGATTTTCTCCTTTTTTTTTCGATTTTAAGTCTGGGGGGCGGGTGGGAGGGTGTTATCGGTTCAATGGGGGATATTTTAAATATTTTTTTTTATCGTAAACTTTAGGGATGAAAAAAATTCAATTTTAAATATATACATATATATTATTTATAAATTTTTTTTATTAATATTATCGATTATGGATTTTCACTTATTGGAAAGAAGGGTGGAAGGAGAGGGGTGAGGTGGGGGGAGAAAGGAAGGGAGGGAAAAAATTAATAATAATTTAACAACCGATTTCGATTTCGTCGATTATTTAATAAACAAAAATTTTATCGTAAAACCTTTTTAGATTTTCTTGTAATTGAAAAAAAATGTATCGAAATTAAAATTTTACATCATTTCCGGTTTTTAGAAAATCGATCGGAATTTTCAAAATGGCGTCTTTATCGCGTACCAAACAAACTAATCATTTCAATCCATCATCATCATCATCACTGATAATTTTAAATAACCGATTTGTTTTTTTTCTTTATTTCACGCACACGCACACACGCACTATCTCTCTCTCTCTCTCTCTCTCTCTCTCTCTCTCTCTCATGTGAAATGAAGCAAGTGTGAAACCACTTAAAACTACTCCTGATTTTGACACTTTTCAAATTTTTTTTTTTTTTTATTCACCGCGCCATGACATTTAAACGAGATTTTTATTTACACAGCCTATGAAGTTTTTTTTTACATTTTGTTTACTTATAACTATATATATTCGAACTAACCGTAAAGTGATTTTAATTTTACAATAAGTAGTGATAATGATAATAATGATATTTACATTACACCCTAAAACCATCGAGAGAGAGAGAGAGAGAGAGAGGGGGGGGTGAGAGTTTGCATGCGTGTGTGCGAATCGAGTAATGTCGAAATAATTAATATTTTTTAAAAAAAAAAACAAAATGCATGTGCTACACCGATACGTAAACTACTAAATTAATAACCCTTCCTTTCCCCTCCCCTCCTCTCCCTAACCCCTCCCCCAACCCAAAAAAAAAGTGGCAGAAGAATAAGAAAGAAAAGTTTTTTTTTTTTTTTTAAATGAATAATTCATTGTAAATTTTGATACCGATTTTTCATCATTATTATTTCCTTTTTTTTTTTCTAACCCTTAAAGTTACGAATTTTCAACCCCTAAAATAATTTAAAAAAAAAAAAAACTTTTTTCCCTACCACCTGTTCTTATTATTATCATTATTGATTTATTAATAATAATAATTATTATTATTATTATTGACACCTGTCCTATTGAAAATCTTTAAGGATTTGTTTTGGTTTGTTTTGTTTTTTCCGGTGAAACAAAGTTGAAAAATATAATAATAATAATAATTAATACGAGTACGTAATTATTATTATTATTATTTCGTATTAGTCAGAAATCAAAAGGAAAAAGGAAAAATTTGAAAAACGTTTGACAAAAAATGACATTTGGGGGCAACACAAAAGTCACGCAAAACAACTTTTTACGTTACCCAATCATCAAAAAAATTTTTTTTTTTACGAAATCTCCCACCCCCCAAAAAAAAAAAAAGGGAATGGTGGAAAGGAATCGTTTGGTGGTGGTGGTGGTAGAAAAGGGTTTTAAATAATAAATTAATTTAGTTATTGGGTTGCATAAGAGAGAGAGAGAGAAAAATATCGCGTTACTACTACTACTACTACCCTTACTCTAAACCCTTATCGACCATCATTAAGGGATGCAAATGTTGTAGAAGAGAAAAGTCAATTTTGTTATTAATATTTTATTTGTATCGTGAGACAAAGTTCAGCTTGCCTTCGTTTTTCCGTCAGGGGTTACATAGAGTAAATTTGTATCAAACTTCCGGTTCAGCACGCGAATCCGTTAAAAACAAAACTTTTCACCGGAAGTAATTGATTAATAATAACAGATTTTAATATATTTTACAGTTGTTGAATGGATCATAAATTGGAAGCTTTGTGTAAAGTTTGCGGTGATAAAGCATCTGGAAAACATTATGGAGTGATAAGTTGCGATGGATGTCGCGGTTTTTTCAAAAGAAGCATAAGAAGGTACGTCGCCATATTTCCCTCCCCCCCCACTATTTTAATAAAAAATTGTTTTTTTTTTTAACGGCAGAGGTTTGGCTTACCATTGCAAAGAATCAAATTCATGCATTGTTGACGTCACGAGAAGAAATCAATGTCAGGCATGCAGGTTTAAAAAATGTTTATCCGTCAACATGAAACGTGACGGTAAGAAAATGTGAAAATGTGAAAATTTTTTTTTTTTAACGGTTATTTATCGTTGGGAAAAATTTTTCCAGCCGTACAACACGAAAGATCACCGAGAACATCTTTTCCTATTCATTGCACGGGACTCTCGTCAACCGGAAGACGTAATAATAATAATAATAATAGTAATACATATTCATATTCCGGAAGTTTTTTAACGGCTGCCACGAGTGGGCCATTTTTGGATTTACCAACTTATCATTTTGTTTATCCACAACCATCTTTTCCAATACATTTCGGTATCAAACATATTAATAATAATAATAATAATAATAATAACGGTTTATGTCTTCCAAATAATTTGAGATTAGGAATATTTAACTGTCCGATAAATCCGTTAAATGTTAAAACCGTAAGAATTTCAAATTTTTCCTTGTTTTTGTTGGGAGGGGGGGGGGGTTAAAAACCACAGGGAGAAACATTTTTTTTTTTTTTATAATTTCAGCGAGATTATGGAGAACCTTTTAATTTTTATAATAATTATAAGAAAACAAACGATTTCGTTCATGATAAAGCGCAAACAACAACAACAACAACAACAACCAATATCATAGTACCTCCTAATTGTAATGTTCGAAAAGAAGAAGATGATGAAGATGAAGAAGAGGAAGTAACAAGTTCGGAAGAAGCACGCAACGTTCGAAATACATCTTACGGTATTTATGACGTCATAGACGTGACGTAATCATAGCTCAAAAGCTATATAAGGTATTATTCGTTTTTGTAGATTCACTCGTGAGCAAACAAAATGTATGGGATTTAACAATATCATCTCAACAAGGACACCCAGAAAACGTTTACGAATCCGCGGCAAAACTTTTGTTTTTAACCGTTAAATGGGCAAGAAGCATTCCGTCATTTTTACAATTAACTTTTCACGATCAATCCATTTTGTTAGAAAATACATGGAATGAATTGTTTATACTGAGTGCTGCACAATGGACGCTACCAGTTGACGAAGGTATCAACATCACCATCATCGTATCATTATTTAAACATGATCAATGATTAACCCAAATTTCTTTTTTTTCTTTGGCAGAATACTTAGTTCGCGTGACGTCATTACCTAATAACAAAGCAAAAGAAAAATTTGAAAGAGAAGTTAAAAATTTTAAAAAAATAATAACAAAATTTAATAATTTAAATGTTGATTATACTGAATATGCTTGTTTGAAAGCATTGACGCTTTTCAAAGCCGGTAAGAATGCATTTACTTTCTACTCGTTCATTTTCTATTCATTTTGTTTTTCTTTTAATTTATCTTTTCTCTTAATTTATCTTTTCTCTCTTCCTCTTTCTTTCCAATAGAAACATCAGAACTCAAAGATCGATTGCAGGTTGAAATGTTACAAGATCAAACCCACATAATGTTACACGATTATTGCACATCACAAGATTCTCACAAAGCTCGATTTGGTAAGTTATTAATGTTATTGCCTTCTGTCAATGGTTTATCTAAAGATTTCATCGAAGAATTACTTTTTAGAAAAACAATAGGTAATATATCAATTGAAAGAGTTTTAACAGACATGTTAAAAAATAATAATTGATTATATATTTAAATATGTCATTATTATTATTATTATTATTATTATTATTCGTGGTAAACTATTTATATATATATTTTGTGATGCTTGCGAATTTATCCCTTTTAAATTTTTTTTTTTTTTTTTTTTTTTAAATAATTAATATTTATAAAATTGTGTGATTGTTTTATAAAGTGTTTAAATAAATTTTATATTAAACACAATTTTTTAAAAGCACTTTTTCTTTTTTAAAAGAACTAATTTCTTGTCTTTTTTATATATAAATTTGCATCTTTTTATTTTATACTATTATTATTATTATTATTAATATAATATATAATAAAATAAAAATTAGGTTTTCCTTTTTCTTTTAATTTTCTTTTTATTTCATTTTCATTAGGATAACATCCTGAAAAAAAAAAAAATTTTTTTTTCTTTTGAATTTATTTTTCCGTTACAAAAAAATAATAATCGTCCATTTTTAAATAAATTATTAATTAATATATATATAAATATAAATTAAATTTTATTAATTCGACATTTTCGTAAATTATTATAAATGATTAAAAAAAATTAAAATATTTTAAAAAGGTAAACATCGGACGGAAAATAAAAACGTTTGCGAATAGCCATTACGTAATCATTATTACCAACCGCATTAAATTTTTTTTTTTTCGCTTAGGTTTGCAATATTGTTTCCTCATTACGACATGTTTGTTTTTGTTTATTTATTCTTAAATAATATTTATATAATTTTTTTTTTTTTTTTTTTTCGTTTTTGTTAAAGTAAAAATTGATTAATTGATTATTATTTTTTTATTTATTTTTTTTAGGCATTTATAAATGACTTTTAATACCTAATTAATAATAATAATAATAATAATAATACTGATAAATTGTGTATTTTTTGTGGAAAAAGAAAACCTAATGTTGATGTTTTAGCCTAGTGATAAATTTTTTTGAATGAATTTTGTAATTAAGGAATAATTAATTAATAGGCATCATTATTATTATTAAACATTTATATTAATCGAAACATTTTTTTTAAAAACTCTTTTGATTCATTCATTTTTATGATAATTATGTAATAAGCACAATTCGATTTATTTCATTGTTATCAATGTTCGATTACATGTAAAATATTATTATTAAGGTATGAAATGGAAAACCTTTTTAAGAATTTATTAAATTAGTTTCGAGTTATCTATTTTCTTAATGACTGCTCCTTAAATTAATTTCAAAAGGACGACGAATGAAAAAAAATTAAAATTTATTTTTAAAAATATTTAAATTATTTATTTATTAAAATAAAATTTAAACATTTATGTATTGTATATACTGAGTTATTAATTAAAAATACAATTATAAAATATATATAAATATATATATAATGAGAATACTGAAATGATAAGTACATTGACTCGAATAAGTTAATGTCAACGTCTTTTCTTTTTATCAGGTTTTCTTGATCTGTGATGTATGTGAGGTTTTCTAGGTGAAGCCAATGGACTATTTTGATCAGATATTTCATTTTCGCTTCCATCCAAGTCCTAATTTAAAAAAAAAAAAAAAAAAAAAATTTATTATTCAATAACTTGTAAAAGTCATTTTAATTAAATTTTTATTATCAATATTATGCAGACATTTAAAAAAAAAATGGAATTGCATGAGGATTATAAATGAAAATTTTTTCATCACCTTTGAATTTCCACTACCGGAAGACGAATTATCAGGAATAATAACAACGGCAGCAATGCAAATCAATTGAAAAACAGCACCGAAATATAAACCGCATCTTAATATCGTATCGTAAAAATCTTCAGACATTTTATTATTGTACAATTACAATTAACAAACGAATAATTTTTTTTTTAATTAAATGAGTATTAATTAATATAAATCACAGTCAAGGGGAGGGGGAGAAAAAATAAGAAAAAAACATTTTAAACGTGTTTGTTTATGTTTGTACGATTATCGACATTTTCCAATAACGATTTATTTTAATAATTACGTCACAATATTATATTAAAGGATAAAGTATATTTTGTATAAATGATTTCCTTGCAAAAACGCGGGAAAAATTATTAAAAAGAAAATATATACGTATACTTAAATGTAAAAAAAAAAAAAAAGGTAAAAAAAATCTACAGCATTATTAAATTTTATAAACCGTGGTACAGAAGAATCAAAAGCAAAATATTATGAAAGTATTACCAACATCGAAAAGCGAAAAAAAAAATTTAAAAAATTAAATACGAATAAACGTAAATAATTAAAAAAATAAAAAGAAAAAAAGAAAGGAAATTCTCATTTATATTAATTTTAATTAAGAAAATTAAATAAAATAAAAACGTTGATTTTATTTTTTCAATAAAAAAGAAAGAAATTTTTGCGCTTGTTAAAGTTGGCAATCGTTATGTTATTTTAAATTAGCTTTTGGGTTCGAGATTGAAAACCCTGAAATTTGTTTCGAAGACCTTTGTTTTGTCTATTAAATATGGCTGCCGTCTAAATATTTTGGAGGGTGACTCGGGAGCCAAAACGTATTATTTAATTATAATATAATTATTTTTATTTTATCTATAACATTTAATAAGTGGTTAAAATGTGCAATTAACTATAATTAATTAAATAAGTGATTGTTTGAATAAACAAAATGAGGAAACCGTTAAAAACCTTGTGTTTACATCGCGTCCTGTGGTAAATCGTTTCTACGCTGTCATATTTCTGTAAGTTGTTTAATTATACATATAAATTATTATTATTTATCCATAACTAATGAATTTCGACTCGATTCAATTATTTAAATAACGTTTTAAAACGACGTAATTATAATTTCATTTCATTGTTATATTGCAATTGTATATTTATGGCTAAACAAAAATGTCCGCCATTTTGAATGATCGTCGCTCTATTTCGGTGTGTGTGTATGTATATCTTGGCCAACTTAAAATACTTTTCCATTAAAAAAAAAACCGTGAAACAAAAACAAAACAAATATTTTACACTTTTATTTAATATTATATATATATAAATTAATTTTCTTATAAATTATATAATATATATATTAATATTAATATCGTCCTTGATTTCTATGTTTATGTTCGTTTGCGTTTTGAAATCAATTTACCTTGTTAAAAATAATACAAATTGCCAATAAATCCGTGTCTAGTTTATTTATTTATTAATAATTACTCGTGTTATAATCAATCATCATTAACGGAAATAAATTTTTTTTTTATTCGGTTGTCATTATAACGATAAGATATTGTTTTCTATATGTTAATAATAAAACACAAAACGAGACGACGGATTTGAGTTCAACCTTTTTGGGTCATTTATTTTATTTTTTTGATATTACAAAATAATTCATTTTGTTTCTATTTAGTAATTATTATTATCATTATTATTAGTGTTATTTCTAATCGTTCCGTCGTTTACAAAAAAAAAAAAAATATATTCATTAAAAGTTTTCTTATTTTACTTTATTCGTTTTCAAACGTTTTTATTATTATTATTATTAATATTTGGAAATTTGATTTTTACTTGTTTGTTGTTGTTGTTGTGTGTTTGTTGTACATTTTGCTTCGACGATTATTTATTTATTTATTTATATAAAATGTCGGTTGTATTTTGCATTTACATATATATATGCACACTAGGAGTGTATGTATATGTATATATACGTGAAATGAAAAAGAAATTCTTATTTGACTTGGATTCATTTAATTATTCAAATGAAAAACTAGTTTTTTTTATGATAAAAAAATAATAACAGTCCGTAATAAATAATACGAGATTCGTGTGTGTGTTGTGTGCGTGTGTATTACTGAGCATGAGTGAACTCTTGTTTCATCCGGTTTTTTTTTTTTCCTTCGAGTGAGAGAATTAAAAGGGCACAACTATCAAAATTCGTCACCGCCATTTTTATTTCTATCTCTTTCTATCTCTCTCGTCTCTCGCTTAAATTTATTTGTCGTATTTAATCGTACTTATTTTATTTTTTTTATTTTAAACGACGATTTAAATAATAATTTTAAGTAAAGAAAGAGAGAGAAAGATAGAGAGAGAGAGTAAAAGTGATTTTAAAACGACAAAGTAAAATAGATTCGAGAGTGAGAGAGAGAGAGAGAGAGAGAGAGAGAGAACATGTATGTCATTTTATATAATATTAGATAATACGTTGTTGTTATTATTATTATTATTATTATTATTATTATTGATGTCTGAGAGCAAATTATTTAACATGACGAAATCGTATCGTATCGTATCGTTTTTTTTTTTTTTTTTTTTTTTTTTTACTTGTTTATTTATTTATTTATTTAATTAATTTGCGTGCTTTTTTCACGGGGGAAACATACAAAAATAAAATAAATAGAGAAAAAAAGATGCATAATAATAATAAACAACTTTGATTTTGTGAAAAATAAATTTTTTAAGTTGGCAACGCCGAATTTTTTTGTTGTTGTAAAGTGATAGCTTTGATTTAGCTATTGGAATATGGAATGAGATTTTTTTACTATTTTTTATTTGATTCGCCATATTTTATTATTTTTTAATTAGTTGATGGTTTTATTACGTTTAAAATGATTCGATTTATTATTATTATTATCATTATGTATTTTTGTTATTATCTATTTTATGTATATTAAAACAACAACTCGTAAATTATCGATCCATGTTTTTTTTTTTTTTCTTTCGTTTGTGAAGTGTAAAAAGACTAATAATCACTCTCTCTCTCTCTTTCTCTTTCTCTTTCTCTCTCTCGTGTCGGCTGCTTTTTTTACACACGAGAATAATTTTGCAATTTCAACATTTGATATTAATCTGGTTTTTTGGTACGAATTCGAACATTAAAAGAAAAAAAGGAAGGAAAAAAACGTTATTCCTTTCCTCCCATCATCATTAACATGAATATTAGGTTATGATATTAGTGTCATTATTTATTTCTCAAGGAGAGTTACTTTTACAAAAAGTAACCGTTTAAGTGCTAAGACTATAAAATAAAAATCATTATTTTATGATGGTAATAATAATAATAATAATAATAATAATCATGATAATAACCATTATTATCATCATCATTATTACTATTTTTATTTTTTTTATTACCTGTTAATAATAACTGGATCATTTCGATTTGTTTGATCAAATTGATCTTCGTCTCAGACTTCTTCGTTATTCTCATTGTTGTTGTGGTTTGTTGGATTATTTCGAAAACTTTTCATAACTTTTGATTTCTTTTATTTACATGCTTGTGTGTGTGTGTGTGTGTGTAAATTAGAGTGAGAGAGAGAGAGAGAAGGATAAAAAGTAAAATGGTATGAAAATAATTATGAAAAGTGTCATTTGATGTACCGAAAGTAAGAGAGAGAGAGAGAGAGAGAGGGGGGGGGGGGATGAATCAAACAAAAGTTTTAGTTTATTTCTCTCTCTCTCTCTCTCTCTTTCTCTCACTAGTTTTTTCAATTTTTCTTCTTTGTTGTAAAAATTTATTGTTTTAATAATTATTACTATTATTATTTGGCAAATAATAATAATAATAATAATAGTTATTGATGGATTTTAATTGATTCGAGTCAAAAGTTCAAGTTTTGTTAATCATTTCGATAATGTGAAATGAAAAAAAAAAAAAAAAAAAAGAATCGAGTAATGTTTGTCGGTTTTTCAATCATGTAAAAATGTTTTTTTTAATTTTTTTTTCTTAATTTTCTCACAGGCAATCTGTTTATAATATTAGGTTTGTGGTGGTACATTCGAAACATTCGAAATTGAAAAAGGATTTGCTTTTTTGTAATTTCATGATATGCCAAACCTCTCAATTTGATGTTTAAATGAGATTTTCTTTGTTTTTGAATCATTTCTACCTTTGTTCGAATCCCTTTAAAAAATTTCATGACATTTTTCCCTTTTTTCAATAAGATTAATTTAAAAAAAAAAAAAATGGTGGAGATTATATTTAACGACACATTATTATTATTATTATTATTAATAATTTTTTTAATTTTTTCTTCTTTTTCGAATTTGGAACAATTTGTTTTTATCTCTTGTTCTTGAGGAGTTTTGTTTTGTTTTGTTTTCTTTATTATTAAATAAATTTCCATTTTGTTTTTTTCTAAAAGTTTGAATTATAAAATTGATGTTTATCTTATCTGAATTTCAAAAATAAGAAAAAGCTTTTCCTTTATATTTTGTTGTCGTTGTTGTTGTTGATAATTTTTTACTGTTGTCAGGAAACGGAAATGAGTATTTAATAATTTTTTTTTCTTTTTTTTTTCTGTTTCTGATGAATGTTTATGTCGGATTATTGACTTTCAATCACACCAAAAAAAAAAAAAAAATTTTTTTCGGTTCGTTAATGAATAATTATACGACGTTGATGAAATAAAATAAAATGGTGATGATGGGTAATAAAATGGACGAACGATGTGATGATGAATCTCTCGTAAAATAAAATCGCCATATTAAAAAAAACTTGCAAATCGTCAATAATAACAATAATTATTATTATTATTACTAGGGGTTTACCATTAATTATAACACGGTGAGTATCGATTTGAGATTTCACGTAAATCGTGTTCCTTTTCGTTCGAATGGTCCTTTAAGGATTCTGTGCTTCCTCGCTTCTCTCTCTCTCTCTCTCTCACTCTCTCTCCCTGCTACTGAGAATAGAAGAAAGGTGGAAGAAGAAAAAAAGAAGATGATTATGAATGAGAAAAAAAAGTTTGGTTGATTGGTTGGTTGGTTGTTTGATAAGAACAACAACAGAAACAGCAACACGTGTAAAATTGGCAAAGAGAAAAGTTTCGATATTTGTCGTAGGTTCGATATTGATGATAGTGTTAATAATAATAATAATAATAATAATATTGATGACGACGACGATGATGGTGATGATGATGATGATGATGATGCGTAACGTTATCCTTTCGGTCTGACGTTTGTTAAATTTCGCACACAGGCACACACAGGTGACAACGGAAACGTTATCCGATTTCAAATCTTGTTTGTTTGCTTTTTTTTTTTATTTTATTTTATTTTATTTATCCATTCAAAATTTTTAATAACGAATACGAAACTATTTCGATTTCGACTTTTATTATTATTATTATTATTATTATTATTATTATTGAATTCGCGAAATGAAAAAATTTTTTTTTCGGAGTAGTATGTTTAAAAAGTTGTTTTTATTTCCTTTTTCTTTACCTTCGAGGCAATAATTTCATGTAACGGTTTGAAAATTATTATTATTATTTATTTGTTTCTTTCGGTTTTCCACCGATCGGGTAAGGGGGAGGAAGGAGGAAAGGGGTAAAAATATTTTCGTTAAGATTTTTGGTTTAATTCCGATCGTCGTCATCATCATCATCATCATCCCGATCATCCCTTTTCGACTGTCGCGTTCGATTATCGTTTTTTTTTAAACGTTCCTGTGCTATTACTACGATTTCGTAATAATGAATGACGCAATAGTATTAGGCTTAACTACTACCGTAATAATAATAATAATAATAATAATAATAATAATAATAGGAACTACTTTGACGAGGAAAAACGATGTACAAACGAAACTACTTTATTTGCTCAGCATTTATTAGTTTATTTATTTTTCTTATTTGCTTTTGAATTTTTCGTTTCCTCTCTACACCCTCTCGCATCCTCCCGCTTCCCTCTCCCCGCCCCACCCCCTCCCTTTAGTGAAATACGTATATATATATATAAGAGCAAATATTAGTATTATTATTATTATTTAACGTTGTATGTGTGCAAATGAAAATTACATTGGTTTATTTTGTCTGACATCGCATCAGTCGAATATACTTTAAATTATTATTATTATTATTATTATTATTATTATTATTATTATTATTATTATTATTATTATTATTATTTTGTGTGCTTTACTTCATTACATCTCCATGTTTGGATTTTAAGTTGGAAAAACAACAGCCAAAAAAAAAAAAAAAAAATTCAAAATGGCGCTATTTAAAAATATTAATTGCTTCGTTCACAACCGTTTTGTTTTGTTTTGTTTGTCTCTCTCTTCGTAAATGGCGAATCGATTATTATGCCATCGTGTATGGGTTCGGCAACAAAAAACAATAATAATAATAGTAATAATAATAATAATAATAATAATAATAATAATAATAATAATAATAATAATAACGTCGATGATGATGATGGTAATAATAAATGTTTGTGAACGATTCATGTGGCTGGCATCAATAATAATAATAATAATAATAATGTCCGTGTCATTTTTTTTTTCTTTCTTTTGTTTGCCATCGATAAATTTGTTTTCTTATTGTTGTTGTTGTCGTGGTTGTTGTTGTTGTTGTTGATGTTGATGTTATTAAAAGGCTTTTAACGGTTTTTTAATTTAATTTTTCAAATCTCAATATAATCCGTCGTAATTTTTATTACTCGTCGCAAATTTATCCGTGTTATTAACAAAAAAATTAAAAAAATTAAAAATAGAATGGAGAAAAAAAAACATAATGTATTGTGTTGAGTTTTTCTTTGTTTTAATTTTGCCATTTTTCCCCTCCCCCTCTTTTCCTCTTTTCCAAACCAAACCATCCATCCTCCCTCGATTGAGGAATGCAGTGAAAGGGAGGGGAGGGGAATCGGTTTTTAAAAGGAAAAATGCAAGAGGGTTGGAAAAAAGTAAAGTCTTTTTTAGGGAAACATCACGGGAACGGTGGGGGATGGAGAGGGGAAGAAGGGGGAAAGGAAGAGAATATGAAAAAAAGTGACGAAGATTCTCGAAATCGATTTATCAAAATGAAATTTTTATGTCTTTCTTAATCTCTCTCTCTCTCACTCACTCTCTCTTTCTAGTTTTCTCCGTGAGGATTTTTCCCCCAAATTTTGAAAACATACGGTTTGAGGGAGAGGGGGAGGAAGGGGGGAGACCTGATTTTTTTTTTTTTTTCCCGATGAAAAACGA
>NW_002987832.1:89062-106580 GCF_000006295.1 Pediculus humanus corporis
GCAAAAAATAAAAAAAAAAAAAAAAAAAAAAAAACAACAAAGCTTCGTTTCGTTTTCTTACGAAAAAAAAAAAAAAAAAATCATTACTTATACTTTCGGTTTAAAGATGATGATGATGATGATGATGATTGTTCAGACGCGATGAAAGTTTTCCACTGATGACGAATCATCTGATGATGATGCTGCTGCTGCTGCTCCTCCTTCGCCTTATCTATTCTCTGTTATCCCGACGGTAGAGTTCTATTGCTGTTTTACCTTTCAATGATTTTTTTTTTGGGTGGGGAAGGGAGGGAGGGTTAAAAAGTGGAGAGAAAAGTATGGCGCGCGTGTTAAATTCTTATGTAATTATATATATATACGCGTATAAATGAGCGCGAATGCATCGCGAGTGTGTGTCGGTCATGAAATGATCCGTAAATATAAGCCTAAGCAATGAATAAACGCAATCGCGTAATAATAAATTCGAGGTAAATGACACCGCGTATGTGTGTGCGTGTGTACATGCCACACTCTTTTCGAAATGCCTGCCCCTCTTGTAAAAAGAAATTATTTCGACGTTTTGACGTTTGCCAAAAACGGTCAAATCGCATATATATTAATTTTTACTTCTTTATTATTATTATTATTATTATTTTGTTGTTGTCATCGAAACGTTTCCATTTTGAAAATCCGCGAGTAGGATTTTCAGGTTTTGCTTTCTCACGTACTTTTTTTTTTTTGCGAAAAAAGGATGAAAAATCGATTTGAAAAGAGATGATTTTCTTAAGGGGAATAACCGAGGGGGAGGGGGGAAATAGGAGGGACAAATTGTGGGTTTAACGTTAATAATTTCGAAAGTCTCCCCGCCGTCGACCATCGGGAAGAGAAGACAAAACGCGGGGGAGGGGGACCGAGGGGAACCGCAAAATTGATGGGGGAGGGGGTGATGATGATGGGAGATGGTAATCGAGTTACCCGAGATCGATAAAATGATATCAAATTAAGATGCATAATAATGAAATTATCGTTTGAAAATATTAAAAATCAATAAACAAACAAAAAATTATTATTATTATTGTTGTTGTTGTTGATTTTAAAATATCGTGAATCGAATTCGATTGGTTGTTATAATAGGGTGTTGTTATTATTATTATTATTATTATTTGTGATTTCGTAATAGCGTTTCCTTAAATATCGTATCCGAAAAAAAAAATTATTGTTTTTAGTATTTGTAACCGAACAACAACAACCACAACAACTTTCTTTCTTTCTTTTGTTGCAACTTTTACCAACCAAATACAAATTGAATTTGAATTATTGAACGAATTGATTATCGATTTTTAAAATGTTTAAAAATGTCGTGTCGGAAGAAGAATTTTATAATGATACCAAAGATGGCGCCAAAGAATTTATAAGACACGGTTGGTACCCCTTGTTTTTCCTCAAAGTATCGGAAAATCTTATTTATTTTTATTTCATCCTTATCCGGAGCAATTATTATTATTATTATTTTTTTTTTATTGAAATGCTTGATCGATTGTGTTGTTTTTTTTCCCTCCCCCCCATTCGTCCCTTGGAGTTTTCAATTAATTTTATATCACATTTTAAATGAATTTTTTCTGATTGTGATATCCGGTGATTATTATCATTATTATTATTATTATTATTGTTCATTTTTAAACACGACAAGGTTCTTATTTGTCGGGGTTTCTAATCACTTATTCCAGGTCATTTCTCCCCGACGATTCCTTAGGGATAAATGCTCGAATGATGCTACCTATAAAATTTTCCGAAGAATGTAGGCCGTCGGACATGGTGCGATTTCCTGGATGGTTTCTTCTTTTAAAGTCTTCAAAATCTTTAAATTGCCTTTTATTGAATGTGGTGGCATGGCTCCCAGTGCTCCCACGTTTCTGTTTTTACTCCCCACACTCTGGCTATGTCAGCCTTTTGCCCTCTTCTTTGGCTGTCTGGTGTTTTTCTCCTCTTCGGTTCTTCGAATACTTCAATTAACTTACACCATTTTCCCGCATTATGCTTCTCTGTATGATATCCGGTTTGTTGGCTGGCACATTTTTGTCAGTGTGGATTCGACCTACTGTCGTAACCAATCTTGGAATGTGGTTGTACCATTTCTTAGCTTTTCCATCCAATCCATATTTACGGTTATTATTACGTAAATATTATTTTACGTTGGTAATTAGTATTCTCATTGTTTTACCATCGATCCGACGATAATAGAGTTGGTGGAAGTTTTTATTTTTAAAATTTACCGCCCTCGCATCCGCGCTCCCACCCCAGGCCCCCCTCTTTTTTTTTTTTTTTTTTTTTTTTTAATTTTCTTTTCACGTTTCGCAAAAAAAAAAAAAAAAAAAAAAAAAAAATTTTTATTGACTAATTGCAATTTATTTACGACACGTTCGCGATGGACACTTTCGATTCGTACGCAAAGCGTTCGTTCGTTCGTTCATTTCGTTCGTTCGAAATTTTAAAATTTTAAAAAAATCGACATAAAAAAAAAAAAAAAAAAAAAAAACAATCGTTTACAAACTGACTGACGACGGCCTTCTATGAATTCAAGTTCTTCGTCGTCCATGATTAATTTTATTTTATTTTTTAATATTTACGTTTTATGCTTTGAATTAACGTAATTTTTTGCGGATTAGTTAATTCTTTCAATTGATATATAGTTCAATATATGATTTTCGTTTCATACTCACAAAACTTATTCATTCATTACAAGTTTTCGTATCGGTTAAACAATAAAATAAATTTTTAATTATTCGATAAACGAATACCAGGAGATAAATATTTGTGTGCAAAAGGTGTCATTTTAAATAAAAAAATTGTTCGATTGCCAATCGAATCGACCTTTTTTTTTTCTTCCTCTCTCCTTCTTCTTCCTCCTCTCCGTTTAAAAAAATTAATAATTTGTTGGAATTTTTTTTTTTTTTTTTTTTTGTTGTCTTTCAGGTTCAATGTGAAACTTTGTCTGTTATAAATACATACAAAAATAAGAACCATTAAGCTCTTTCGAGATGTGAAAATGTGGCCGCCAGAATTTTAGAGCATGGTGGGGCAAACGAGAGGGCCGTCACGGCCCAATATGGCGCCGCCACGTAATTTTCACCCCATATCATCGCCGTCCTCGGAACACGGAAGAGGATCGGGAGCCGCATCATCGGATTCCGAAAATCCCGATTCAAATTATTCGGTGTCGAATGAGGGAAACGTCGCGGAGGAAGATTTGAAAAACGTTGTCGTTTCACCGGAAAATTCAATACAGAAAAATCAATCTTGCAATTTGATGAATCAGAATTCAACGACTCAGAAATCGACGTCGGAGTCGTCGACCGTTAAGATTGTGAATTCGGACGTTTCGCAATACGTTAAGAAGATGCCTCAAATCGCGAACAATCAAATATTGTCAATATTTCCGAGTGGGAAATCCGTTGAAAATTTAAAACAATCCGGAGACAAACAAGCGGAGAGTCATTCAGCCGGAAATGCAAAGAGAAACGAAAACCAGCCTAATTTTTTAACGATGCAACAGAAAATCAACGAGAAGTTGTTGGCCAATCAAATTCCGATTCAAAGGTTACCGGAGCAACAATTCATACTCAAACAGGTTGGATCTTCGGATAATATTGTGACGATGACGACGGCCAAAATCACGGAACCCAATCAAAATTACTTTGCAATGTTGACAAACAAACCGCAGACGAATTATGTTAACTACTTGTCCTTACCTGTCAATCAACAAAATTTCATTGCAGTGGAGCAACAGCAAAAAAATAATTTTGTAGTTATGGAAACGCCGCCCAAAACGAATTTCGTAACAGTTCCTCAAAAAACGAACGTTCAATCCTCGGGTCAAACGTATCTCGTTCACGGAAACGGAGCTGATTTAAAACAGTTCAACAGTTACCTCGCCGTCACGACGAAACCGGGAGACACAAATGGAACCACATTTTTCACAATGACTCCTACGAAGCACACATCCGGTCCTCAAACGGCGTATTTGATGACTCCGAAGCAAACGGAAAACAGTCGCACGTTTGTCGCGGTCACTCAAAAGCCGACGGATGCCACTTACCTTGCTCTCCCGTCTGGTAAAAACAACGAAAACAATAAAACGACAACTTTCATCGCGATGGAACCCAATAAAACGGACACGAATATAATCGTGACGCAAGTTTTGCCATCATCCCAACAATCTCCACAGTTGTTTCAATTAGAATACGCGGACGGCGACAATGGAAAATCCGGTGGGAAATATTTCAATTCGAGGGACAATGCGGTGACGCAATCGATAGTTCCTAAATTATCTTGCAACAACATTAGCAGCAGCGGCAACAGCACCAGTAGCATCAGTACAAAAACGGCGATAGCAAATTCGGTACCGCCACTGACAAGCGTGAGCTCGTCGTTAACGACGAAAAGGACAACGGTTACGTCAAAAGCTTTAACGCCGGCATCCGTTTCTCCCGGGAAATCGAATAATATTCCTCCTCTGGCGACTTCGGGAAGCATTTCGTTTGTATCGTCCTCTGGCAACGTAACATTTTTGTCTACTACTAACGTTCAGTCGTTGGCTGGTTCAACTACATCGACGCTAGCTAGCAGTTCGCCTAACGAAACCCGGTATGTAAATGCGGAATCTGAAGGAAAGGGAGAAACGAACGCTTCGGGTCAAGAAGAGAATAATTCATCGTCTTCTGCCGCCGGTCCGAACGTAACGGCAGTGCCCGTGAACACGGTTCTCAATTCGAACGTTCCTCACTCCCATCAATACCTGATACCGAACGTCGATAATTTAAAATTGGCGGCGGAGAGCATAAATAAAATGATGCCGACGCAAAATACTAATTCGGTTCCACAGGGGAAACCCTCGAACGTAATGAAAGTTCATCAAGCGGATCAAAATTTTCAAATGCACAATTATTCCAAAAATGAAAATTCTGGTTATTCAAACCACGTGACCAAAACCGGTATACAAGACAATTCGAGACGTAAATATGGTCAAAGTGAAAATAATAAAATCCCGGGAAAAAACGTGGTCAAATATTCGCATAACACATACTTTAACAATCAACGGAATGACAAAAATCAAAATCACAGTTCCTATAAGCCCCGCGTGGAGTCCCGGCCGACGAATCACCAAAGGATAAACGAAATCAAAAATTCGGAAATACTAAATAAACCGCCGGGGAAAAATTCTAGTGTTGTAGATTTTGTTAAAAAAGAAGTGGAAGAAGAAGGTGGAGAAATAGACGTTGAAGGTACGAAAGTGAAAAAAGACGATGAGGAGGATGACGATGAAGAGGAAGGCGTGGAAATCAGACCGGTGTTCGATTTGAGGATTCCACTCGTTTTTCAAGTGGTTCTCACGGATCATTGCTACGGCATGCCCATGTTACTTTTGAGAGATGAAAAACCTGTACCTGTTGAAGATGACAAAGAAAGTATACTTTCCTCCGACGAGAAGGGAGAAGACGGAGAAGAAACGGAAACGGCAGCAGAGGGAGAGGACAGCATCACACGTTGCATTTGGTGAGTTTCTTCTTGTTTTTCTTTCTTTCTTTCTTTCTTTCTTTTTAAGGTTTAAAATTTAATTTTATATATTATATACATGCAGCGATTTGGAACATGATGATGGATATATGGTTTGCTGCGATAAGTGTTCCGTTTGGCAACACGTCGCTTGCGTTTTTCCCGATGTACGAGTCGGTACGCCCTTGCCAGAAGAGTACCTTTGCGACGTTTGCCATCCGAGAAAATTAGATAGAAACAGAGCGAGAGCTCTTCAGTTGCAACGAAGAAAACAAATATTCAATAATTCCGATTCGAGCGATTCGAGTTCGAGTAGTTTGGAAATCGCTCCGAGATCAAGTGAGTATCAATTCTTATCTGAACCACTATCAACCTTTAAATAATATCCATTCCAAATAAATTTTCCTTTTTCCGCAGAAGAAACGGGTCCCATGAAAAAAACGGCCAACAGACGGCGAATCGATTCGATACCGAGAAAACCTGTCAAATTGGGAAAATTAGATTCCGGTCACAACGATTCGGTAGTTAAAAATTCAATTGGTAAATCTAGGAAAAGAGAATCTAATAATTTGAAAAGTTCATCCGTCGGACGTCGTACGAAATTAAAAAGAAAACTAGAGTCTAGGTTGCCTCGAGCAGCCGTACGAAGAAAAGTGAGTATTGATGTACTTCCATGCGCCTATTCGATTCGTTTGAAAATAAAAACGTATAATTTGAATTCAGAGCAAAAACAAGGAAGTCATCAAAACGGACAAGGACTGCAGCAGTAACGGAAGCAGCAACAACAACAACAACAACAACAATTATCATTTGAAAGAGAGAAACGAAAGATTCGAGGGTGGCGAAGAAGGAAATGGAAAATCTCCCGATCTACGTACGAGACTACAAATCCTTAAAAATACAAATTTGAAAGATTTAGGAGTGAAGGGAAGTTCGCGGGTTCGATGTCGGATCAATCATTTGCCCCAGGGAGGAGAATCGGTGAGCGAGCGAACCTTTTTTTTTTTTTTTTTTTTTTTAAAAAAATTTTCCGATTTTGAAAAATTTGAAAAGTTTTATCGTCATATCACTTTGTTCGTTTTCAGACGTTGGTGACGTCGTGCAATTTGTCAAAGGGACAATTGATCGTCGAAATCAGAGGGAAATTTTTACTGTCGGACGAACAACCCGGCAAATCGGATTGTTTGTTCTTTTACCGTTTTCCAAAAGATAGTTCTCAAATCGTCGTCGACGGGACGGGTCACGAAAATTTAGCGAGATATGCCAGGCGGTCGTGTCGTCCGAATGCAGAGGTCGGTATTATACATTTGTATCATCGCCATTTTTTATACCGGAAGGTGTTGCAACGATATATATATATGTGTGTACGTTTTCAGATGAAGCATTGCATCGTGAAAGGTTCTCTCCGATTGTATTTGATAGCCTCGGAGGATTTGAGTAAAAATCAAGAGATAACAATAGCACACAATTGCATAAGCGATACTTCGTATACTCAAAAGGAGGGGTGCTTGTGTAAAAATAAGGATTGTTCATTTTTTTTACCAAAAAATTCACAAAATTCGGCAACCGAGTGAGTTTTTTTTTTTTTTTTGTTGAATCCCGCATGGATAATGAAAGGACTTTATTCACTTTACTTTTTTTGTTTTTTTAGAAGGAGGAAAAGAGGTCGAAGAAGAACGGTGTCGGAAGAAAGTGAAGGATCTCCGATAAAGAATAAAAAAGAAAATAAAACCGCCGCCGCCGTCGTCGTCGAACCCGCGAGAAGGAATTCTTCGATTACTCAGAGTAGCAGAAGTCCGAGTAGTCCAGTTCAACAGGAATCCCGTAGCGACAAAGAAAAAGATAGGAAATTGGTATGAAAAAAAAAAATGATCGTTATTATTATCATTAGATTTTTCCCGACGGGGAGGGGGTAATGTGATGATGTGTTTGTTTGTTTTGTCGTAGACGAGAGACGAAAGGAAAATCGAGCAAGCCATGAAAATATTTGCTCAAATGGAAAGAGACACGGCGAGGAAAAAGGATAAGGATAGGCCTCAAATATCGGTGACGGGAAGTAGAAAAGATTCGCAAATGAATTCCAAAGGGGATTCCGATAAGGAATCGCCGGTTGAATCGAAATCGAAAAGGAGAAGGCGGAGACGAAGGAGGAGAAGGTTTGTCAAATATGTAAGATTTTAGTTTTATTGCTCCATTTGTTAATAATTTTATTATAAAAATATATTTACAGCAGAAAAGTTCGACTCTCATCCACGGCAAGCTCAACTACACTCAATCAATTCAACTCAGGGGATAGTGATTTATCATCTGGGGATGAACTTCCCAGTCCTAGAAAAGGATCGTCAAAGGATTCCAGGTATTTTCCTTTTTACGTGTTTTCTCTTGTTCGAAAAATTGGAACGACACGCATTACCCCATTCATTGGTTATATCTCTTACAGGGATGATGAATTACTGAGTCCTATAGATAAAATGTCCAGTCCGAGAGGTGATCGAAATCGTAGGGATTCGAGTAGTCGGGAAAAGGAAAAGAGACACGATGCCGCGGGTTTACTCTTAGCACTCGGCGGACGATATCTTCCCGGTCAGAAAACACCCACGAGAGAAAAAGAAAGTGAAAACGAAGGATCTCCTCCCACTCCGTTATCGTCTGCTTGTCTTTTAGTAGCAGCAGCTGTCGGTCCTCTCGCTCCCGGTTTTAGATTTCCCAAAACTAAAAAGGTGAGAAAAACCGTTTTTTAAAATTTTCCGTCGCAGAGAGAGAGAGAGAGAGAGAAAGAGGGTGAATGAAAAAAATAACACGTAAATAACCGTCGATTGTACTTTTTTCCAGGGCCTAATGAACGAGTGGTTGAATAAATCACCGGAACATCCTGCTCCCGATTTTTCGCCGACACCGGAAAACGTTCAGTTAAGCGTACAATCGGAATCCTCTCTTCCGCCCGGAGCTCCGAAATTATCCAATTTATCAAATCGTTTGTTCAATTTTCCGATCGATTCAAAATCTTTAGAACTCAAGGACCCGGTAAAAGATTCAAGAATGATTCTGGATGGAAGAATTCCCTCTGGAACGCCGGCGGGTTTCGGAAAGAAGAGATGGCTTCGTCAGGCGATATCTGAAGAATGCGATGGACCGCAAGGCCAAGGTGGGGACGGGGAGCGGGTGATCGATTGCGACTTTTTTTTCCTCAGTACCTAAAGTTTTTTCATTTTGATTAATAAAAATTTTTTTACGTTTGTTGCTTCATTTTCTAGGTTCTCCTCCGTGTCCGCCAGACAACGTGACGCCGTTGAAAAAACGTCGTTTAGCGAGAGAATCCTTGTCGTCTGATCCTCCTACGACTCCTCCCATGCCTCCGTCGACAACTCAAACAAAGGAAGATCGTTTGTATGGTAAGATATATGTTGTCTTTTTGAAAATTTTCACATCTCCCCCCGGAGGGATTCGGGAATAAATTGTAAAATGTTTTTTTTTTTAATTCAAGCGAGAGACATCAATAGTCCGGAATCGCCCACGATAATCGATACCGAATCGGAAATTTCTCTGGCCGAAAGAGTCGACGCACTCCGTCGAGAATACCTCGAAGCTCAAGAAAGGAATTTGTTAAAAACGTACGGACGATACGAGAACGAGTGCACAACGAGATCGGAAAGAGACAGCGAAGAATTCGAAAGGTTTAATAATTTTCAAACGTCACCTCAGAGCGTGCCGGAAAACCTCAGTTACAAGTTTCAAGATGAAAAACCTCCGCCGGAAAAGTCGACTCCGAACGCTAACGCTGAAAAACCGTTGGATTTGACGGGGGAGAAGGAAAAGGAGGGAAGCGACGTAGATGTTGAAAATCAAAAAGTGGAATCTAGTCCAAAACTACAAAAAAGGGGAAGAGGTCGAAGGGTCGGAAATAAAAAAGGAGAAAACGAAGTTCGGACTTCTCCGAGGTTTCGAAAAAGTTTAAAATGTCGTAAAAGTGAAAACGGCATCGATGTCAAGGAATCGGAAAAGGGTAAAGAGAGTAAGGAAGTGCGTGAGGAGGAGGAGTGCGTGGAAAATGGTGTTTCCGACGGTCTTAAAAAGAACGATTCGTCGTCGTCGTCGTCGTCGTCGAAAGACTCGCGATCGTCTCAAAAAACGGAACCCAACGTTTCGGTGACGGTGAAAAATTTAGATCCGAGATTGAGAAACAATTCCGTGTATTGCAAAAGTGAAAAAATCCCCTTGTCGGAGACTAAGGAACCGGAAATCGATGTTGTGGACAACGCGCGGGATTCAAAATCCGATATCAAAACCGAATCGACCGTTCCTTTTACCAATAATTCGATAGTGATTAAAACGGAAAGTTTAAATGATAGGACATGCGATGATAAAGAAGAAGAATCGACGGAATCGATTTTGGAAAAACTAGACGGATTCGGGTCTTTCAAAAAGGAAAAAAAAGATGAAAACGAAGGAGGAGTCAAAGGAGGTGGTGGAGAAGAAGAGGAGGAAGGAGGTGGTGATGAAGGAGGAGCTGGAGGAGGTAGTGGAGGAGGAGTGAGAGAAGGAGGAGGAGGAGAAGAAGGAAAATTGGAAAGCGTCAAAACGGAGGGCGGAGGACCGACGGATGTGAAAATAGTACAAAACGGTTTCGAAAACGTTAAAGTCGAAAACAAGATGAGGTTCACGACGGACGATGATAATAATGTAAATTTTAATTCTAAAATGGAGAATTCCTTTTACGATGATAAACATTACAAGAACGACATTATGGTGCCTGATAATTTAGAAGAGTCTCAAGGAGATTCAAAAGCGGAAGATTTGGAGCAATATTCGTCAATGTCCGATAAGAGTGCTCCAATCAAAAGAAAGGTACGAGAAAAAATTATTTTTGTTGTTGTTGTTTTCTCTCTCTCTCTCTCTCTTTCTCTTTCACTCAGAAGGAGAGAAAGAAAGAGAAAAGATTCATTTTTCTGATTTGTTTTTCCTTTCTATTTGTTCGCAGTTGTCCGTAACGGAGTACCTGAATAGAAAAAAATGCGGAGCTCAAGGTGGGAAATCGTCGTCGTCGTCATCTTCGTCGTCTTCGTCGTCGAATCCATTGCCGGAAGAAAGTTGCGGCGGTGCAAACGCGAGTCCGCAAGAAGTCATGTCGCCTCTCGCGAGTTCTCCAAACGACGAAGACAGATCTCGTTTGTCGTCGCTTCCGACTCCCATACTTCCCCCCGTTTTTTTCGAAATGGACAAGAGCTTGGAGAAACCCGGGTCCGGAGTCCGTTTCAAATCCGAGCCCACGGAATTGGAGCGTCAGAGGGAGAATTTAACGGAGCGATTGAGACGCGAATTCGGTTTGCTCATAGCCGACGACGAGCCGAAACCCATCAAAATGGACGCGGAGGATTTGATGCCGCCGCCGCCGCCGCCACCCAATTGTCCGTATCCGTCGTATTCGACGGAAACGTCGGATTTCATAATGGATCCGATCGGAAAGAGGAGTTTATATCATCCGCCCACGCAAACGTTGCCCCAAAGCGCCATATATCCCGTTGGTTCGAGCAATCCTCCCAATCCTTGTTCGTTCAATTCTCCATATTTTTTTTTGCCGCCTTTGCCGCCCCACGTTTCACACGAAGACAAACGGAAAGAAAGGAAAAATAAAAAATTCAGACAATAGTTTATAGCTTTCAATGATTTCTCTCTCTCTCTCTCTCTCTCTCTCTTTTTTTTTTGTGTTGGACATTCAGTAACGAAACATTTTTTTTTTTTCCGTCAGTTTAAGAAAAAAAAAATTTCAGTATTTTCGTACATTAAAAAAAAAAAAAAAAAAAAAAAAAAAATGAACAAACGAAGAGGTTGCTTTGATGTAATTATTCTCTCTCTTTCTCTCTCTCTCTCTTTATTTATTATTATTATTATTTTTTTTTAAAGTCAAGTTATCATTCATCAGGCGTGGTATTTCGTTTTTTCTCTTTCTCTCTCTCTCTCTCTCCCCTTCATTTCATGAATTCATTCGCGTACGCGCACATACACACACACACACAGTAGTAATATAAAAGTTTTGTACGATTATTCCTTTCTTGATGGAAACAAAAAGAAAAAGAAAGGAAAATGAAAATGAAAAAAAAAAAAAAATTAAAATTAATAATAATGTATACTTAAAATAAATAAAATAGAAAATTAAGTTTTTAATTTAAAAAAAAAAAAGTTTTTTAATATTATTATTATTAATATTATTATTTTTAAATGTTAGTTTTTAAAAAGGAGGAGGAGGAAAAAATAGCGGAAACGGAAATTAAAAACTTTCTTCCTTTTTCCTTTTTTTTTTAAATGTTTAATTTTTAATAATTTTATTTGAAATTGTTTTAAGAAAGAATGAATGAGTGACGTCATTCAATAAGTACGTCATACAGAGGATCTCGATTTACCGGAAACGGTTGTTTTTTTCTCTCTCTCTCACTTGCCATATTATTCGTTTTGTTTTTTTAATTAAAAAGCAACCTCTCGAATTGTTCTCTCTCTCTCTTTTCTCTTTCCATAACATCTAGAATTTTCTTTTCTTTTTTTTTTATTTGTTTTCATATGTCATTGTCTTGATATAAACCCCTCGTTATTCGCGAATAATAATAATAATAATTAAGTTAACAAATGGGTTATCATACACAGTGAAAGGAAATGATAATGATAAACGAATAAATATTTATATAAAAATGGTGAAATAAAATAAGTGAAAGAAAGTAAAACAAAAAAGAAAAAAAGACTTTGTGTATATATATAAATAATATTATGTTTATATAAAAAAAAAATTTACTTTTTGAAAAAATAATAATAATAATAAGCAAAGAAAAAAAAAAATTTAAATTTCGTGTCGTGTGTACAATTGTACAAAAGTAAAATTTGAAAAGAAAAACAATGTGCAAATGATACAAATACTATACAAATAAGTTAAAAACGTAATTTTTAATAGTGATAATGATGATAAAAACACAAAAAAAAACAAAAACATTTAATTATTTTGTATTTAATTATGATAATAATTTTGTAAATATTTCTTTTTTTTTTTTTGTTTTTTTTTTTTTTTTTTCGGTGAATTTTTGTCACGGACAATGAAAATTAAGTAGATAAAACAAAAAAAAAATAATGATGATGATAATAATAATAATTATAAAAATAAAATAAGAAAAGTTTAAAAAAAAGAAAATTAAAAGGAGGAAAGAATATTGATGAAGGGAAACTTTTGTAAAAACAAAAACAAAATCGTGCAGGGAAAAAAAAGTGAGGGAAAAAATTTTTTCCCTTCCATTTTTTCCCTGCACTCATTTTATTTATTTATTTTTTATATAGTTTGTGTAATTGTCGATAGATGGGGGTGAGGGGGGGTGTGACGTTTCGGAGATGAAAACGGTTAAAGAATATGATTTTTTATTTTTTTATTTTTATTATTATTATTATTATTATTTTTTTTTTTTTTTACTTGGTAATGTAAATGTAAACCTCCAAAAATTCAAAAAATAGAGAAAAAAATGTCGAATGTGTTAATTTTTTATGAATACTTTAATGTAAAATAAAAAAAAATAATAATAATTATTAATTAAGGAGAGAAAAAAAAAAACGAAGAATCATATAACTTATTTTTTTTACTGTACAAAATATTAAAAAAAGGAGAAAAAAAAATTAAAAAAGAAAATTTAATCAATCATAATTCTAATAATGTAATTATCATGTCTATTAGAAATTATTATTATTATTATTATTATTATCATTATTTTTCATTTGATTTATTTATTAGTTAAAAGGCGTATGAATGTAATAATAACAAAACAAAAAATGGCGACGTTACGACGGTTTTGATAATAATTTTTGGATTATTTCGTCTTTTTTTTTAAATGTAAAATAATTTAATGTAAAGAAAAAGTATGAGAAAAAGTGTGAAAAAAGAAACAAATGTTTTACCTAATAGTTAATAGTTGTTTGGTATTTTTATATGACCGCCATTTTGATTTTAAATTTTAAATAATAAAAATAGTTTCGAATATCGTCAACCAGATGTCGCGATTTTTATTTTAACGGTTTTTTTTCTCGTGGTCAGTTGGTGTTTTTCGTTTCATCGATTCGTTTGAAAAGAAAAAGTTTTTTGGTTTTTTTTTTTCTTTTTTTTTTTTTCAGTTTTAAAATTGTTTCAATAGTGATTGATAATTATAATCGTTAAAAATAATTCGTTAAGTTTTTATTTTAGTTTTTTACAGTTCGGATATTTGTCGATACGCGTTCTATTAAAAAATAGTAATTCTCTTAAAAAAATGGCGTTGTGGTAAGTTTTTTTTTGCCATCATGAAAACTTGATTATTATTTCAATTTAATTGGTTTTTATTGATTTGTGTAAGTCGAAAAATGATTCGAATCGATTGTTCGATACTATTTTTATTATTATTATCATTTTTTTTGGGGAGGGGGGTAAATTTAATAAGATATTCTTCATGATGTTAAAATAATGTTTAAATATTATCATTATTATCTCCTTTTCAAACCGTCGTTTTGCTGCCGCCATTAAAACGAAACGAAAGGAATTTTTTTTTTTTTTTTATTCTTTTCATACGTCTGTAAATGATTTCTTTTTTATATTCGAGTGAGTGATCGAATGAATGATTGATTGATTGAACGAACGAACAAATGTCTGATCTGTACGTCGAGTAGTGTGAAATATTTTGTTGTTTTATTTCTTTAAGTAAAAAAAGAATAATAATAATAATAATGATGATGAGAATGATAATAATAATCATTTAATTTAAAATCTAATTGAAAAAAGAAAAAAAAAAAAGTAAAAATGATACAAATTTGATTTTTTTTTTTTTGTATGTAAGTAAGAAAGGAAGGAAAGGATTAGAGAAAATAAAGAAATTTTCTTTTTATTTTTATTATTTTTTTTTTTTGTAAATATTAATAATAATGATAATGATAATAATAATAATAATTAGTTTTTATTTTTCTTCTTCTTCTTCTTCTTATACTGTTCTTGTTTTTTAAAGCTCACAAAAATTAATAATTAAAGAAAAAAAAATGTTTTTTTTTATATTGAAAAGTAAATTGTAAGTTTTCACTATTATTATTATTATTATTATTATTATTATTATTATTATTATTATTAATTGAGAAAGAAAAAAAATTATATATATTTGGATTTAATTGAATTTAAAAAAAAAAAAAATGATTTATTTGATTTATATGTTTATATAATAAATAATAATAATAATAAATTGTATAGAAATAATAATATTAATTTAATTGAATTTAAAAAAAAAAAAAATGATTTATTTGATTTATATGTTTATATAATAAATAATAATAATAATAAATTGTATAGAAATAATAATAATAAGTTAATAAAATTTTGAAAAAAAAAAAAAAAAAATTGAAATTGGCTTATATGATTTTATATATATATATATATATATATATATATATATATATATATATATATATATATATATATATATATATATATATATGTATGTATACATAAATATGTATTTTTATTTTCTTATTTTCTTTTTTTCTTCTTTCTTTATTATTATTATTATTTTTTTTTTTTTTAAAATGCGTTTGTAATTTTATTTTTCTGATAAACACAAAAAAAAAACAATTTTTTTTATTATTATTATCATAATTTTTTTTTTTTTTTTATTAATATCTACTTGTTGTAAATAAATTAAAAATTAAAATATGAAGAAAAATGTCTAAAATAATTATTAAAAAAAGTAAAAAAAAAGAAAATCAAAAAAATAAAAAAAAATTTTAAAAAAAAAAAAAAAAAAAGAAATTTAATATAATATAAATATAAATATATATATATATATATATATATATAAATAATTAATTAATTTTTTCTTTTTTTTTTTTAAAATTGTGTTGTCAATTTCAATTTTTTTTTTTTTTACACAAAGTTTTATTATGTATGTTGTATAATTCGTTTGATAGATAAAGAGGGAAAACTTACGTAAAAATAATAATAATTAAATAAATAAATAAATAATTAAAATGAAAAAATACTTAAATTTTTTTTTTTTTTTTTTTTCTATTTAAAATATTTAATAAATAATAATTGAAAATGGTTTGTTATAATGATTATTATTATTATTATCACTTGGAGAGGAAGAGTTAGGTTTTGTGTGCTTGATATGGAGTTTTCCAATAACATTCGTTTTAGGTTTTTAATCTGTTTTCTTATGAATAAATGTTCGAATACAGGTTGTACTAATATTTTGCTTCTCAGGATGGTATTCGATTTGTTGGCTGGTACAATTCTGTCAGTGTAATTGTGACATTCTTCTTCTGGACATGAACTGATGTTTTGAACTGAAATGTGGCTGGGTGATGTGTGCCTGAACTTAAAATGCGACTGGGTGATGTGTGGCTGAACTTAAAATGCGACTGGGTGATCTGTGGCTGAACTTAAAATGTGACAGGGTGATCTGTGGCTGAACTTGAAATGTGACTCTGTGATCCTTTTATTCCAATGAAAGTATCCTCAAATCTTATCATCAGACTAAAAAATCTGATAATGTTTGTAATCGTGTTTGTTTCATTCATTCAGTTCGAACTGTAACATAAGCTTCAGTTTATCGAAATAAGTTTTTTTTTCCAACTTTGATTTTCATTTACCTGTTTGCTACTTCATAGTTTTTATCACCACAATCACCATCATCATCATCATCATCATCATCATCATCATTAGTATTAGTATTAGTGCAGTTATTATTAAAGTGAGTTTTGTCGATAGGAAAGATATTGTATCCCCTTTTAATAAGAATTTTCAACCTGTAGTTTATGTAACCAATTTCTTACATTCATCATAGAAAAGCCTAAATATGTGGTACACTGTG
This sequence comes from Pediculus humanus corporis, assembly GCF_000006295.1. Lineage (NCBI taxonomy): Eukaryota > Metazoa > Arthropoda > Insecta > Psocodea > Pediculidae > Pediculus > Pediculus humanus. The sequence goes on from NW_002987832.1 coordinate 105,445, forward strand.
TGGCTAATGATTTTTGTCGTATAGGATCCTAAACAAATGAAAAATAATCACTATTAGATAAAATAGTACAAGTTTTATGATGATTTTCCATTGATGATGAGTAAATTGTTGTTAATACCAAAAGAATACAATGAAATGTTATGCAGATAAAAAAAATATACGTTTAAACGTTAATAATGTCGTTAACTTTATGTTTTGCGCGAATCTTATTAAAGTTTTTATTTATTTATTATAATTAAAATAAATAAATGTATTGAAGCAAAGTAAAATCAAATTAAAACAAACAACAAAAAAAAGAGAGATAGAAAAAGGGGTAAAAATTTGGCGGGTTTTAATGTCGGCAAAATATCAAAGTCATAGAGTAAATAAAAAATTTTTTAGTCTAGTTTTAAAAACTAAAACAAACCCGGTTTCATTAAAATGAAATTACGTTTATGATATATAAAAATTTTTGTTTTATTTTTGGTTCGTTTTTGATTTTACATTTAACTTATATCAAATTATTTAAATTTAGATGAAGAATGATTTGACTTTATAAATCGTTTCGATAGAAATTTTAAATTTTATTTTTAGGACTACAATATTGACGTTGTTAATCTTTTTTTTTTATTATTTCAGCAAATTTAAAAAAGGAATTTTTTTTTTTCCTTTGCTTTTTACTTTCAATAAATTTATAACAAGAAAAAAAAATTAAAAAAAAAAAAAAGAAAGAAAGAAGAAAAAAAATTCAAATGAAAAAAACTTATTACGATGATCTCAATTTGGAAAAAAATTGCAGTTCAAAAGCGATTAAAGATGCTTTTATAAAATTATCTAAACAATATCATCCTGATAAAAATAAAAATTCGGATGCTAAAAAAAAATTCATCGTTATTAATGAAGCTTATTCTATATTGGGAAATACGCAAAAAAGAAAATTGTATGACAAGTCGCTAGCAAGTCAGTCATATGCAGAATATAATAAAAATTTTACTAACAAGTATGTATATGTAATTTTAATTTTACTCTCTTTATTTGATTGTGTTTAACAATAAAATAATCCTCTGTTACAATTTTTCAATTTGAAATTCTAATGCATGCATTTTTTTTCTCAAAGGGAATATAAAACTGATCCATTTTATGATACATCAAATACA
>NW_002987832.1:106946-124301 GCF_000006295.1 Pediculus humanus corporis
AAAAAAAAAAAAAAAGGAAAATCGAAATGATTGAAACATTTTTTTGTTAAAAAAAAAATCATGGGATAAATCAATTAGTATTCAAACAGTTAAATAATCGTAGATAAAAATTATCATAGTCAAAACGAAATGAAAGTGAATGTGCAATTTGCTATTGAAAAAATTATTATTATCATCAAACATCTGGATAATCTAGAAAAGGTAACAAAAAAAGAGTAAAATTAATGAAGCATAATAAAAAAAAAATGCTTCGCCTACTTATCGAAAGCAATACAAAAAAAAAGAGAGAGAATATTGTTGATATTAATATTATTATTATGGTTGTTGTATATGATGTTGTTGTTTTAAAAAAAAAAAGAGGAATGGATGAATAAAAAAAAAAAAAATTAATTATTTTTAAACTCTATATTTATTTCTATAGTAATATATATGGCATCACCGCATTTGAACGCTAATGTACATTTATGAATTAAATACAATTATTAATTAATTAATTAATTAATACTAAATGCTTTGTCGTGTATAATAATACGTCGTTTATTTAAATTACATTTAAAGCATTAATAATCATCATCATTATCATCATCATTGTCATAATATCACTCGTATTTATTATTTATTTATTTATTTATTTATTAATATATTTATACATAGGCGCGCGTTTGTGTGTGTGTGTGTGACCGTGTGTTTAGTAAATCAAAAGAGAAAAATTATTTTAAATCAATAAGCATTTATATTAATTATTTAATAATTAATTGTAAGTATTCTATTGATAATTTAACTTCATTTTGTTTTTTTTTTTTTTTTGCTTAATTTTTAATTGTCTTCACGAGTAGCATTGCTTTAATATCATTATTATTTATTAATAGGTTTTGTAATATGTTGTTTATTGATGATGAATTATGCATGAATTTATGATTGAAATTCTTCTTTGTCTTCATTTCTAGAATAAACCCACCTCCAATAAGCGACCTGGTATGGAAAAAAATAAAAGTATTAGCAGTAGTGGTAGAAGTAGTAATAATAATAATAATAATAATATAATGAATAAGTCGGAAGCATGTGGAGGGGAAAACAAACCTTCATTCTATCCCAAATGTTTTCAAATGAGTCCATAGCTGGTCGAACATCCAACAAAGCAAATTTATAATTTTTATCAACGAGTCCACCATCGTAATAATCGATTATGTATCTGACTTCTTTACCGCATCTGTCGATGATCCAATCGTGTCTGTCGAATGGATATTCATATCTGCAACAGGTTAACATTATTATTATTATTTCTTCTTTTTTCTGTAACTTTTATACCTTTAAAAAAAAAAAAATGTTTTACCCCATCAAATGCCTGATTCTAGCTCTTGGCGAATAATTTGTCGCTTTACCACCGAAACTTTTCAATTTTGGATTGTTGCATTCTTTCGCATGCAATGCTTCCCATTTTAAAACTTCTTGCCAAGCTGATTCGTTATTTGCATTGTGAATTTTAATTATGTCATCCATGTCTTTTTGCCTTATGTCATCCTCTTTCCATCTCCATCCTTTTCTCAACATTGCATTCCAAAACATTTGCTGACTCGGGTAAACCCAAAACGATCCATCTGATTTCGGTATGGAGGATACTTCTCTATCGGTTGATAAGGGAAACGGTTGATCCGGTGCTGGAGATTGATTCGGAGATTCCATCTAAAAAAAAATTCGAATAAAAAATTGTTAAGTTAATTGATAATCTCCCTCCCGCCCCCTAATAAAGTAATTATGTTTACCATATTTTCATAATTAAAATCCGAACCAAACGACACCGGACATTCGGATATAAATTTTTTAGGTTGTACATTTTTCATCGGACACTGAGACGCTGTATAAATAACATTTTTTTTTTTCAATTGATCCGTTTGAAATGAAATTGGACCGAATCCTTTAATTATTTCTTCTGCCATTATTTCCGATGCCGACAACGTTCCTCCCATGTTTTCCTGAATGAAACAAAACTTTTAATTTTGAAATGTTTTTTACCTATAACTAAATATTTCTTTTTTTTCTTTTTTTTTTTTTTCTTTATTTTATTTTTATTTTTTTTAAAAATCCCTTTCACTAAATTTTTTTCATTTTTCAGACGCCATATTAGCTTTTGTATGTGTTATTATGAAATTCAATGGTAAATCGTAAAGGCAAAGGAAACATAAAAAAAATGTTTTTCTAACATTTGGAGTCTTTTATATTTTCAATTTCAATTCGATAATTATTTTGAAAATGATTTAAAACATCAGAGCCGTACTACGAAATCCATTCTAATCCGTATATAGTTATAGAATATAATTTATCACAAAGGAAAAATTAAAAGGAAAATTTCAATTCGCAAAGGTTAGTAACCATTTTTTTTTTTAAATAGTTTTTATTCGTAACGTTTCGGTTGTTGTTTATTTCGCGTGAAAATAATCATTTACATTTCAATTTTATTTACCTTTCTACTCATTACTATTTTCTCCCAACAAATAAACAACAACGTAACCGTTAAATTTATCGATTTTTTTTTTTTTTTCATAAAAAATTTAGGACGTCACGAAAAAACGTTCGCCGCGTAAATAATATTTATTTTTTTTTTTTTTTAACGGTTATTCAAACATTTACGAAAAGTTCTAGAATCGAATGGAAGTAAATTAAAAATCATTTTTTACTAAAAATAAAATTTATATTATTAACTAAAAAAACAAAAAAAATAACAAAATAATTTTTTTTTCATAAGCTGCTGCGAATGATTCCAAAACGTGACGTTTTATTATTATTATTATTATTATTATCATTAAATTATTTTTAACTAATGGAAGGGAGCAAAAAAAAAAATGAGATCTGAGAATTTTTCCAAAACGATTAGACGTTCGATTGTGACTGTTTGTTCGATCGATCGATCAATCGTTCGATAGATCGATTTATTTATTCATCGATTGTCATTTTATGTTGATTCTTCTCTCTTTCTCTAACCTGTCTGTCTTTTTTTCACTTAATCTTAATATTGACTAATGTTCTCGGTTCGGAATCACCTTTTTTCTTATTTTTCTTTTTTTTTTTTTTTTGTTGTTGTTGTTGTTCGTTTTCCTAGACTATAATTTCCAAAAAAAAAACATTCTACGAACGTTCGTTTATCATTATTATTATTATTTATTTTCATCTATGGGAAAATAATCTAAATATGCTAGCGACTAAAAATCCAATTCCTATAACCACGTGATAACCTCCGTAAACTTTAAACTGAAAAAAAAAAAAAAAAAAAAAAAATTCGTTAGTCGAATTCGCATCATCAAATCATCATTATTATCATCATCATCATCATGGTAATCACCTGATTTCTAATATCCGTTTTTAAAGCACGAATGACTACGGCCGTGAGAATGGATTGTAAAACTAATGCTAAAAATGTATTTATACCAAAAACTAATCCGTGACTTCTTTCCTTTATGAATTTGGCTACTTCGTACCTACACACAAACAAACAAAACTTTTAAATAAAATCGTTTAAAAATCGATCGATCGATCGATCGATCAATCGAACGTCTTTTATCATAACCAATTACAATAGGGAATAGGTCAAAAAAATTAACCTATTTATTTAGAGGGCGTGAGTGCGTGGGTGGGTTATTAATTTGTCGCTGTTTAAAAACTTACGTTGCCACCGTTATGGCCGCGTTGTAAAATATTTGATAAATAAGATGCATTAAATAAGCTAAATATAATTTATTTATGTAAGCGCAATAATATAAAAAACATCCTTGGAATATCGTGAGAAATCCAAGCGAGATTTGACCCCATGAATTCCATTTCACGTTTATGTAACCGATAAGAAAACTAATTGCAGCACCTGTAACAATAAAAAAAATCGTTTATTCGAGAATCGATCGATATATCGATAGTATTATTATAATAAAAAAATGATTGATTACCCAAAACGGAAGATGCACAATCCACGTAACCGTTGTATAATTCTTCATTTGTTTTTTGAATTATATCTTCCCATAATAATTGACAGTACGAAATCACCTAAAAAATTTAAAAAATCATTTATATGAGTATTTCTTTTAATTAATTTCAGAGATTGGAAAATTGGAAAAAAACCGTTACGAACCTGCAAGTGACCGCATGACGCCATGGCCCACCAAATGCTCCACTGCAAAACGTAAGTGTTTGTAAATGCTTGTTTAAAATCCGCGTAAAAATTATTAAATGCTCTACGAAATTTCCCATTTATAAATTTTTTCTTTTTATAATCTACTATCGTTATGCTGCTGCTGTTGTTGTTGTCTATGTAATTGTTTTTCTTGTCTTTCTCCCCTTTGACCCCGTTCAATTCTGACACGTCTTGACAATCGGAATTATTACCCGTTATGTCTTCGGATGAATCTCTGTGAAAGTAAAGACTTTGACTCACTCCGGGTAGGAAAATTGACGTCAAAGTTCCCAAAGCCACTCCTGACAAAAAAAAATTATTGGTACAGGATTAAGGTGTTTCTCTCTCTCTCTCTCTCTCTCTCGTTTGCCCGTAGATTTGATTATTCTTATCAATCGCAGCATCCCCATTTCACCTCCTCTCTTTGTTTTTCACACACACACACACACACACACACACACACGCGCGATTGATAAGAATAATCAAGTCTCCGCCCAAACGAGTGTGTGTGTGCGCGTGCACGTGCACCTGTGTTATCAAAACTTACCGCCTAAAGTTAAATAATTAAGTTGTAAATAATTAATTAGGTTAAAGGTAACTAATAATTGTGACGAGAGACCAGCACTCGCATTCCCTAATAAAATGGCAGCTCTTGAATACCCTGTTACTTTCTGATAATGAACCTTATCGACTTTTGCATACATGTATGTAAAATAAGCCACTTCGCTTGCCATGAAAAAACCATAAAAAAATTCGACAATCTAAAAAAGAATAATTACATTATTATTATTATTATTATTATTATTATTATCATCATTAAATAATTTTCATCGTTCAAATGAAATGTTAAAAAAAAAAAATTTAAAACATTGAAAACTAATGATAATGATGATGATGATGGTAATGATAAGGGAGATGATAAGGGAGATGACGTCACATTTATTAAAATGTTACGAATTGATTGAATGATTGTTTTGTGTCGAGTTTGTATGCTATGGAAATTATTTGTCGATTTTTTGTTTACCTTCATTGTGTCTAATGTTTCTCCATAAATTAATAATATATAAGTTATCACAGCTGAAAAACCACCAGTCACAACAATTGGCTTATATCTCAAATAATCTGTGAGCAAAAATACAAGAATCAACAATCCAAGATAGAAATAAGTACCCAGAGGATAAATTTCTTGATTTATCTGTTTTTTAAAAAAAAATTTATAAAAATAAAATGAAAGCAAAAAGCAAAATTTCTATTAAACTTTTCTTCTTCTTCTTCTTCTTCTGTATTTTTTTCTTTTCTCATTCGACTCATTCGTAAAACCCCAAATTAAAAAAAAAAAAAAAAATTATTTCGATATGACAAACCTGTTCGATAGTGAAATTTTTATATTGTGTTAAAAATGGTGATATGAATGGTTCTGACGGTCTGTATTCTTTAAAAAATCCATGTGTGCTCAATAGTATTGATATTTGCCACCAATCCATTTTTTTTTTTTTTTTCTCTCTCTCTATTCGAATTGTATTTATTTGTCTTTTAAATTTATTATCGTCTTTACTAAATGTTACATCAATTAATTCTAAATTGCAAATTCATTTCTAATCGAATGTGTGTGTACACATATATATATACATGTGTCTATGTTTGTGTATATCTAAAAAAAAAAAAAAAAAAAAAAATTATGAATGTTTATATATAATTATCATGTTTTCCATCAGAAAATCAAACCAAAGTCAAATTATTCTTTTTTAAAATTTAACCTTATTAACGTAGAGCATAAATTTTCAAGGTAAATTTTAAATAATATGTTACCCCCTCCCCCCTTTCCCTTCCCCCACAATAAATATTTATTATAAAGGTTCAATGTGGTGGTGATAAAACATTCACATACACGAAAACGTTTATAAATTAATTAATTAATTTTAAAAAAAAAAAAATCAACGTGATACCGTTAAATAATAATAATAATATTTTTTTTTTCAATTAATCACAAAATAATTTCGTATTGTTTATCTTTTTTCCACAACATTCGATTATATATATACGTTTGACCTAAAAAAAAAAAAAAAAATTTTATTTAAAAATTTGCAATGTTTTACTTGTTTTTTATTTGTTTAACAAGGTTAGGTTATGTTTTTAAAATCATACGGTAACCGGCTTAACATTGGTTTAGATAAGAAATCGACGGATATATATATACGTACGTACGTACTTTATCGTTCGGAGGATTATTTAAAAATTTTCAAAAAAAAAATAATAATAAATAAATAATTCGTATCATTGATTTAACGATTAAATTTAAAACGCGTTTGTATAAAAATAATAATAATAATAATGTAAACGACCGAGGTTAAATAATAATAATAATAACGACAAATTGAATTTAAGAGGAGCCATCTTTAAAAAAAAAAAAAAAAAAAAAAAAATGCTTACCTGTGATGTCATTAAAGAGGTCAACCTCAAACGGAAATTTTCAGCAAAAAAAATTTATACGAATTTGTTTGTTTGTTTGTTTGTTTGTTTGTTGTTTGTTTGTTTTAATTTTCATCGCGTGTGTGTATCGAATTCGGGATATGATTAATAATATTTTAACGGAAAAAAATATACAATCAAGTTTTTTTTTTTTTTTTTCCGTTGATATTCGTTCGCGGTCGTTGAAATCATGTTTGAATATGATCACGTTTAAATCAAATCAAATTTGATGCGTTTCTTTTTTTTTTTTAAAAAAAAAAAACGGTTACATAACCACCACCGACAGCAATAAAATTGTTACTTACCCTTATTTAAATATTAATTTAAAATCTTTTTTTTTTTATTTCATGTATTACTAACGACAGATAACCGAAAATTGAAAATGTAAAAAATATAAGAAACGAAAAAATCAAAATGGACGAATGAAAAGTAACGCAATAACGTGTCAGTTACGTCATTTGCCTTATGGAAAATCTGATGCAAGAAATTTTGCTATTAAAATAAGGAAAAAGGTTATTATTATTATTATTATTATTATTATTATTATTATTATTATTATTATTATTATTATTATTATTATTATTATTATTCGAAGAAAAATAAGGCAACGCGAAAAAATATTTTAAATTAACGGTCGCGAGTATCGAATCGTCGCGTTTTAACCGTTGACAAAAACAAAACAAAAATTTAATACCTTATTATTGTTATTATTATTATTATTATTATTATTATTATTATTATTATTATTATTATTATTATTATTATCAATAAAACAAAACGTTAACGACCGAAAATAATAATAATAATAATTTTATTTATTTTTATTTTTTTTTTTTACCCCGAGACGTAATCGGATACCTTTTAAAAAAAAATTCGCACAAACACAAACGCGCACACCACGTTAAGATAAATATTTTTTTTTTTTTCTTTTGCTGAATTAACACAAATTTAAACAAAAAAAAAATTATTTTCAATGTCGTCGTTTTTTTCAAAAAAAAAGAATTAATTTAATTATAAATAAGAAAATGATAATGATAATAATAATAATACGTGACCACTATTGGTTAGAATACAACGTTCGTTAATGAAAATGACCGTTGGTGATGACGTAGACGACGACGACGACGACACCGACGACGACGACACCGACTACGACGATTACAAATATGATGATAATAATTATTATGGAAATTCCGTGGAAAATCACATGACGTCATTATTTTAATTTATATACATATACACGTTGAAATAATGATAATAATAATGATAATTGTTTCGTCACGAGTATATATTTTACAGAATTATAAAAAATTAAATTTTTTTTCATTTTAACGTTGAAACGTTAAAACGCGATGCGCGCGCACGTGTGACGTAATAATTATAAAAACAAAAATGGCGTCCGATGTAAATTTTTTTTTTTGTTTTAACTCTCGTTAAATTAATAAGAGAATAAAAATTGTAAATATTTATTATATTATAAAATAAATAAGTAAAACGAAAAGGATGAAAAGAAGGATTAATAATAATAATAATAATAATAATAATAATGATAATAGATATTGAACGATAGATAAATAAATATATATATAGATAAATAGATTGTTTAGTAATAATCTAGAATGTGAGATTATTATTTGTTTTTTGTTTAATGATTCAAAATCTTTTAATAATAATGATAATAATAATAATGATAAAAACACTTGAATATCAAAACAATTAATTAAATGTTCTTTTTTTATAATAATAATAATGATAATAATAATACTAAATAATAATAATAATAATAATAATAATGAAATAAATGATGTCTGAAGGTGAAAATTTGAAGGTTAATAATAATAATGAAAATTTATTTTAAGGAAAAGTGAATATATAATTTTCATTCAGTGAATGATGAATGAAAATAGAGAGTGAGTAATTAATTATTATTATAAATTTATGTATACATAACTATTAAGTGTGAAAAAATATTGAAAATACATTATTGGGATGATTATATTCACTGATTGATTGATTTATTGATTGATTGATTGATTGATTTTGTTGTTGATTTCAGGTTGTTTTACATTGACAATTGTTAGAAATAATTCAAGGGATGTGATGATGATGATGATGATAATGAAGAGTAATTGAAAAATAAAAATTTTAATGTTTGTTCAGGGATCAGATAATAATAAAAGTCTTATTGACTTGTTTGTTTGTTTGTTTTGCTAAACAATAAAAATAATAACAATGAAAGAAGACAACAACCAGATTCATATTGACAATTCATTATTATTATAAATAAAGATTTAAATTTTTTAATTAATTAACAGATAAAATATGGGCGTGACATGGAGGAAAAAGATACCAAAGGTGATTGTAAAATAGTAGCAAAAAAAAATGTTTTTAAAAAAATGATTAATTTAAAAACAATAACAACAACAACAACCTGTTAATGATTTAAATTGTTTATTTATTTTATTTTTTATTGTAAAAAATGTTTACAAAAATATTTTTTGTTTATTTTATTACAAATTCAATTAATAATAATAATAATAATAATTATTGTAAATAATTTTCAGGGTTTGCCCTCATGAAATTATTGTTAAGTATCATTTTACATAAAAGACAACAAACGACAAACAAAACAATTTTTTTTGTTAATGAAAAACAAAAGAGGAGGAAATAATGATGATGATGATGATGATGATAATGATATAAAAAATTAATTATGGAAAAAAAATGGCGAATGGATTTGTGAAGGATTGGAAAAAAGGTATCTTTTTACTATATCTATCTTTGTTTACCGTACCTATTTTTCTATGCGTTCCTACCCCTCCCCCCCAAACCACGAAGGGAGAAGGATGAGAAAAAATTACAAAAAAAAAAAAAAAAAAAAATTGTATGCATTTAAAAAGTTTCTGAGAGGATTTCAATCCGGCCCTGGTGAAAGCATTCCATCTTCCGTTATCTCTTCCTGACAGGGATTGTACTCGTGTATCAAAGATGGCGGCGGACTACCCTGCCGCATTCCCGGGAAGGGTGGCAAAGGGGGAAAGGGAAAGAGAAACGTTTTCAAGATTGATCTCGGTTATATCAAAGCTACCATTTCGAAATCCTTTTTTTTTTTTTTCTAAAAAAATCTTCCTTTTCTCTCTCTCTCTCTTAAATTCTTTTTCCTATTTTTTTTTTTTTTCATCTTTTTCTTCTTTGCTTTCTTTCTCTTTTCTTTTATCTGATTATGTTTTCATTATTTTATTGCGGAGAGATTTTCTTTATTTTCATTTTAGTTCTTTCTCTATATTTTTTTCTCTACTTTTTTTTTTTTTTTACTTCCATCGTTTCTCTCCTCTAATATCTTTCTTTCTTTTTTTTTTTTTTCTTCTGCTTTTCTCTTTCTCTCTTTTTCTACCAACCATCATTCTAATCGCGATTTTTTACTTTTTTTTTAGTTGACGGTTTGGGTAAAGGAAAATAACATTCGAATTCAATTCTTTAAATTTTCTTTTCCTTTCATTTTGTGCCCTTTTTTCTTTTTTTTTTTTTTTATCAAATTCGGTTTTCCGCCTTCTGTTTCTGTTTTAAGAACGATTCGTATCTTTCTCTCTCTCTCTCTCTCTCTCTCTCTCTTTACGGTTTTTATCTTTTACATTTTTTTTTTTTTTGCGATTAATCGGATTTAATAATTGGTTTCATTTAACCGGTTTTAAATACTAATATAATTTTTTAAATGGTGACGTCACGAGAAAAGTTCGTTACGGGTATTATAAGGGGGTGGGTGGGAAGGGAAGGAGATGGGAAGGGAAGACGAGAAGGGTAGCAAACGATAAATTTTATTTTTAAAAAAAAACATTCAATTAAATTAATAAATAAAAAAAAAAAAAAAATTATATTTTTAAAAGGGTTGATTTAAAAAAAAAAAAAAAATGATCGGGTAAAATAAGGGATGTTAAAAAAAAATGGCGGCGGTTTGCGGTGGTTCGCTTGCGGGTAGACTATCTCACGAAGTTAAAAAAAAAAAAAAAAGAAATAAAAGTTTTTTTTTTTTTTTTTGTTAGATGAGGAGTTATCCGGGAAATAAGGTCCCTTTGGGGGTTGTTTTTATGAACATGAATTAAAACTGACTCGAAGGGTGTAAATCGCACTCTAGGGGGAGGGGAGGTGTGTGTGTGTGTGTGTAAAAAAACCCCCAGGAATATATGAAATGAGATACATGAACGACACTCGGGCAACGTTGCTGAGGGTTTAAAAAAAAAAATTTTTTTTTTTGGTTAAAGAAATTTCTAGAAAAAATTTTCCCTTTCATTAATCGTAATCATTTTTTTTTTTTAAATAGATTATTTATTTATTGATTTATGTCTCGCGGATAATAAGAAATAATAATAATAATAATAATAATAATAATAGTGATCGATTTGAGTTGAATATTTTGAAAATAAAAACAAAAAGAATATAACTCGTGACGTCAAATGATGACGTCAACGATAATTAATTAATAATCGGAAAATATGAAAAATTATTCAAAATCAAATTCGAACTTTGGAAAATTAAACAAGGAATTGTCGAATGTAATAATAATAATAATAATAGTGTTAACGAAATTAACAGTAATTTTTCTTTGTTATGAAACAAAAAAAAAAGTTAGGTTGGCACTACTGAAATATAGGCGGAAGTAATGGTGTACTTTTATAATCCAACTACTTGAAGGATAGGAAGGAGGATGTTTTAGAGGTGGGGGTTCTGGAATTGGATTTTCCAAGTTGACTAGGCGCCCGATAGGGGTTAAGCCTCAACTTGAATGTCTTGGGGGAGCCCGAGGTAGCTCAAGAAGGGGAAAAATCGGTCTAAAAGTCGTCGAGTTGGGAGTCGTGGGTTCAAATCCTGGGAGGAGTGGGAGTTCAATGTCAGCTTGTCTTGTACCTACATAAGGGGATAAGTGACTTAGCACCCTTTCGAGGCATTGAGGAGGCGCCGATCCTTGTTCGAGGGAGTGAAAGGAAGATAGATAAAGGGGGGTTGAGGCTGAGATGTAGGTTGGTACTCCCGCGAACCCCCTTCTTTCTAGGGATAAGAGCACGATGAAACACATCCAGGAGTTTTAGTTGGGTAATAGCTTCGGCTGAGTCCCCCACACGCTCTCCCTGCTACCGGGTAGGGAGGTTAGTGTGAAATGTTGCATTTCTCCTAGGTTAAAAAAAAAAAAGGCACTACTGAAATATGCATGCAGATTTTAAAAAAACGCTTAAAAGCACTTTCGTGATTTTTTTTTTTTTTTTAAACGGAATAATCACGTTTTGTTATTAAAAAAAAAAAAAAAAAAAAAAAATTATAAATAAATCATCCGGGGAATGAGAATGCAAGGAAAAAAAAATTGTAAGAAAGAAGAGAAAAAGTAAAAAAAAAAGAGAGAGAAAGAAAGAAAGAAAAAAGAAAGAAAGAAAACAAGAGGGTAAAAAGTAGTAGAAGTAGTGGTAGAGTAGAGAAGAAGTCAAAAAAAAAAAAAAAAAAATCGTAAAGGGTGCAAAACAACCCCTACAAGACGTCTCCTGTTCAAGATAAGAATGATGAATTACTTGTGCCACGTCATTTTACTTCTACGACTTAAACGCCATTTTTTAAAACATACTTTCTAAATTTCCCTTTTTTGCTTTTCTTTTTTTTTTTCTTTTTTTTTTTTATCCCTCCATCTTTTTTTTTTATTTTTTTTAAAACAATTCTCTTTCGAAATCGTTTTTGCGCGTTTTTCTTCTTATTCCACGATAAAAATCAAGAAAGAGTAAAAAAAAAAAAAAATCATTTGCAAAATCGATTTTAAAATTGCTTATTATTATTATTATTATTATTATTAATTAATTACGATTTTAAATTTTTTTTTTTTTTTTGGGGGGGGGGAAAAAGAAAAATGTCTGACCTACGCGATGTCATCCATTGTGTCGTCAGTTCGATTTGGAAATGAAATGTATCTTACCTTCCTTCTACCCTCGTCACAAAAGGACAAAAGAAATAACAAAAGGAAAAAGAAAAGAAAAAAAATAAGAAGAGAAAGAGAAAGAGAGAGAGAGAGAAAAAGGAAACGGAAAAGGATCAAAAGATTGTTAATTAATCTTTTACGATAACAGGTAATAATAACAAAATTATAAAAAAAAAATTGATAACAAAAACGCAACAGGACGCGTATTGTACGCGTAGTTTTTCTTTTTTCGCGGGCGGCCATTTTTTTTCTCAAGTAAAATAATCTCGAATGATCTGATCTCACCCCCTCTCCCTTCTACCCCCCACGCACGCGTATACCTAAAAAAAAAAAATTTAATTTAATTTAATTAAATAATTAAAAGTTTTATCTACCGAACGGTCGGCCGTTACAAAAAAAAAAAAAAAGAAATTAGTCGGATTGTCGTGGTAGTAGAAAAAAAAAAAAAAAATTCAAACACCACTTTCGATAACGAGTAGAAAGTTAAAAAAAAAAAACGGGAGTGGATGGGGTTGGGGGTGATGGGGTGGGAGGGAAACAATGAGAGAAATTTAACAAAAAAAAAAAAAAAAAAATTTTCGTCTGCTTCCCCGATCGCGAGAGGAGGAAAAAAGAAAAAATTTTGATGAAATTCACGTACGCCATTTTTTTTTTTTTTTAAATTTCAATTTTCTTATTATTATTATTATTAAAAATTTTGTCGTGGGTTTTTTTTGTCGGACTCGGTAAAAATCTAAAAAAAAATTTTTTTTCTTTTTTAACATCCGCGTGTGTGCAAACGTTTGTTTGTTTGTTTGTTTGTTTGTTTGTTCATTTTCCATCGAGTTTTGATATTCGCAGTAACCGTTTTGTACCGGAAATTATTTCAACGGTTTCATCTCCGGTTCGACCTCCTCTTTCCTTCTCTTCACTTCATCATTTTCTTCTTCTTCTTCATCTTTCCCTCTCTTTCCCTCTCTCTCTTTCTCTTTTCCGTCTTTGTGTACACACACACACACACGCGAGAATTTTTTATTTTATTTTATCCACTTTTTTTTTTTTTTCTTCGTTTTCTACGTCGTTCGTATCAACAACACAAAATTTTCCTTTTTCCGTTTCCTCCCTTCCTCCCTCCTCCCTCCTTACTCCCTTTTCCACTTTTCTTCTTCCCTTATAACCAACTCGATGCGGTCTTCAACACAAGAGTCGAGAGAGGGTTGTTGTTGTTGTTTTTGTTATTATTTTTTATAAAAAAAAAAAAAAAAAGGTTAAGTTTCTTTATGTTAAGGCACGTGTATAAGATTAATATCGATCGTGGCATTAGAATTATCATTCTCTCTCTCTCTCTTTCTTTTTCTCTCATTGTGGAAAGAGCTACTACAAATTTACAATTTCCTTTTTTTTTTTTTTTTTAATCAAAGGAAATCTGATATTCGATTGGGCCACACATCGAATCCACCGCCTTCTTGTTCGATTTTGTTTTTTTTTTTTTTTCCTCTTCTTTCCTCGCATCATTGTTACTTTTTTTTTTTTATACTGTCACCGACGTGGACCATTTTTTCTTTTTCCTCCCCCACCCCCTTCACTTCGTTATCCTTTTTTGTTTTTTATCGAATTTTTTTTTTCTCTTTCTCTCGTGCAACCGCACATAAGAGGAAGTTAGTATTTCGTATCGGAAATTTAGTTTTCTGTTACAACTCACTCCTTGATGATGATGTGTGTGTGTTATCGATTCTTCCGAAACTTACGATGACGATGACGTAGACCACCCCCAAAACTATATCATTATTTCATCCACCCTTAAAACTTGTTGGAAATCGTCGTAACGATCTCGCATTTTACCAACGTTCGGAAATTTTTCTTTTTTTTTTTTTTCATCAACTCTACCATCCATCTTGGAAATGAGAAGGAAATGAGGAGGGAGGGAGTAGGAGAAGGAGAGAAAGAGAGAGAGAGAAAGAGAGAAAGTGAGAGAGAGAGAGACAGAGAAAGAGAAAGAGAGAGAAAAAGAGAGAAAGAGAGAAAGAAAGAGAGGAATAAAGAGAGAAAGACAGAGAGAGAGAGAGAGAGAGAGGTAGAGAGAAAAAGAGAGAAAGAGAGAAAGAAAGAGAGGAATAAAGAGAGAAAGACAGAGAGAGAGAGAGAGAGAGGTAGAGAGAAAAAGAGAGAAAGAGAGAAAGAAAGAGAGGAATAAAGAGAGAAAGACAGAGAGAGAGAGAGAGAGAGAAAGAGGAAACGATCACCTTTAACGAAATTTATTATTATTATTATTATTATTATAAATAAAAATTAAAATAAACACACACACACGTGAAAAAGAAGCGTCGCGGGTATTTTAAAAATAATTTTTTTGTTTACTATCTCTATGAATAATAACGACTTTTTTTTTTTTAATATTATCTTTTTTATATCTATGACTAATAATAAAGTTGAGAGAAAAAAAACCGAGGTACCAACATACCGACCCAAAATTGCTCGAAGGAAATTTTCAAAAGAAACCATTTGCCTTATTTTTTTTTTTTTTTTTGTAAGTAAAAACTCGATGACATAAAAACGCTTCTTTTTTTTCTTTCGGCCCGGTTTTACACGTCTCGCAATTATTATTATTATTATTATTATTATTATTATTATTATTATTATTATTATTATTATCACACGCGGAAATAAATAAAAAAAGTTTTTTTTAGACGTTTTGTTGTGATTGTATATACGCTACGTTTTTTTTTACTATTCTAGTTAAAAAAAAAAAAGAAAGTTTAAAAAAAAAAAAAAAAAAAATGGCTTCCATAATTGTGAATAATAAAAAGTTTTTAATTATATTAATTAAATGTCCAACACGAAGGGCTAATTAATTTTCCGACTTTTTATATTTTTTTTTTTTTTTTTTTCATTACACGTGAAATCAAGATTTAAAAAAAAAAAAAAAAAAGAATTTTTTAACAACGTTTTTTTTTTTTTTTAGCGACAAATTAAATCCCCGAGTATTTAAAACGAACGTTTTTTTAACGTGTAATGAGTTATCGGTTAACTTAATAACAGTTTATTATGGTTTTTCTTATAAAAATCTCGACGAAAATTTTTTTTTTTTACCTCTCTCTCTCTCACTCTCTCTCTTTCTCTTTCTTTCTCTTTCTCTCTCTCTCTCTCTCTTTCTCTCTCTCTCTTTCTCTCTCTCTCTTTCTCTCTCTCTCTCTCTCTCTCTCTCTCTCTCTCTTTCTCTCTCTCTCTCTCTCTCTCTTTCATTTTGTGAAACTCATTTTGAGAAAAAAATTTTTTTTTTTTTTTTTAATTTCATCCATATCTGATTTTTTTTGAACGAAAAAAAAATTTCTCACCTGAAATTTGGGTTTAACGTAAAAAAAAAAAAAAAAAATTTTATACGTAACGGTTTTTTTTTCACGGGGTGTGAGAAAAAAAATATTAAAGACTATGATGACGTCGATGACGTAGATGACGACGACGATGACGACGACAAAATTATTACCCTGAAATTATTATTTTTTTTTTTTTTTGGTATTTAAATTAATTATTACGTGATTATTATTATTATTATTATTATTAATAGTGTTTGTCGAGGGAAATATTTAATCGGGGAAAATTTTTTAAATGCGTGCGGGGGGCGGGGGGCAAGGTAGGGTGGTAGAAAAGGAAGGGTAATGGTGAAAATGGCGGTGCGAGTGATGGAATTTAACGTATTGGTTTTTCTTCTATTGTCCGTTTGTGACGTCATCCCCTTTTTTCCCCACAACCCCTCCCCTTCTTCCCTTAGGAAAATAACGTACGATGGTGGTGGTGGAGGATGAGGAGGAGGAGGAGGTTTAAGGTTTAAGTAAACAAACATCTCCCATCTTGAAATATTTTTTTAATTGTTTATAAGTGACGTCATCGCTTTCACTTTTCTTTCCCCTCCCCCTTTTCCCGCCTCTTATCCTCTCTCCTCTCTCTCTCTCACCGAATCGAAAATTATAATAATAATAATAATAATAATAATAATAATAATTAGATTGTGCAAAATTCAATCTCGGAGGAAAATTTTTCATAATGCGGATACACGCTCACGCACACCCCTCAATACGTGACTCGATTGATTTATATATTTTAAAATAAAGTGTGACACGCGCACACGGCCACTCACGCACGCACGCACGCACAAACCTTGTAATTTACCTGGTTATATTATTAACACCTGAAAATGTGTTTCTCTCATTTTTTTTTTTTTTTTTTTTTTTTTTTTTTAACACTCACGATAATGATAAATTCGATTTGAAAAAAAAAAAAACGTGTTTCTATATTGCGATCAGTCAATCAATCAATCAATCCGATTTCAGGTTCGGGTTATGACGTAAAAAAAAAAAAAAAAAAAAAATTGTATTTTTTGCAAAAAAAAAAATTAGTTGGCAACTCGAAAGTATTTTCATTATTATTATTATTATTATTAGTTTTTTTTCTTCGTTGTTATTTATAATAATAATAATAATAATAATAATAATAATAATAATAATTTTTTATAACCATAATTAACCTTTTGACCCCATTATTATTATTATTATTTTTTTTTTTTACTGTTTTTTTTTTAGAGTAAATATAACGTCGATCGTTGTCGTTCACCTTAACACTAAAATCACGAGTTCGGCCTTTGCCGGAGTTTATATGAATATTAGGTTGCATCACATCAATCATCAACGAAAGAATGAATGGATGGACACACGCGTTCGGGGGTGAGTATCAAAAAAAACGTTCGTTAAAAAATTTATTACAATGAACGCCCGAACACGAGAAAGAGAGAAAAGTAGGT
>NW_002987832.1:125468-135142 GCF_000006295.1 Pediculus humanus corporis
CAATCTTGAATAATACCACGAACGCGGAGGAAGATCAACGTTGTGAAAGAAAGCAGAAGCAAACAATGGGCATATATATATATAAGCTGGAAGATAATTTCTTTTTATCTTCAAGAATTTAAACATGAAAATTATACGATGTCGACGACGATATCAAAAAGGTCACACACGTTCACGAAGAGAAATGAATTCGTTTGTTTGTGTTAGAGTCACGTGATGATTGCAAGAGAGGACACCTCGTTATACAAAAAGTATACATGGATATTTGACGCCGGGGATGATGATGATGATGATAATAATAATATACTTACGGCAGGTACGAGTAAAAGGTCAAATTTTTTTTTAAATATATAAATCGTACACGAAGAAGTAGAAATAAAAAAAAAGACGAAAGAGAGAGACAGGGGAGAGGGGGGGGAAGGAAGGAGGGAAATTTTTTCTTTATTTATTGGTAACCCTTACGTACACCCGTAATAATTCATTTCATAACGACTTAGACCCGTTTCTGTCACTGCTTCTCTCTCTCTCTCTCTCTCTCTCTCTTTAACCGAATCAAGATTTGAAAGGTTTGCGTGTGTTTCCATACGTGTCAAGACGGTCGAGGGAACTCGAGGGAAGGGTAGAAATAGTCGGGGGGAGGTGGATTGTAAAAATCGAGCCTTAGGCCACATAACAAAAGGAACATCGACGGGGTGGTGGTGGTGGCGATAGGACGCGGGTCATGAACATATTATGATGTTTGATTAGAGGTATAAACATACGAAAAGTATATGTTTTTTTTTTTTTCAAAGGGAATGATTATCCTATATTATTATTATTATTATTATTATTATTAATATTTTTGGTCTCGCGCAACACGCACACGTACGCACACGCACGCACACAAATGAAATGTTGTATTTATTTAACACGCATTTTTATTAGCTCATTGATAGCCGGTCGTCATGAGCGGAATTTGTAAAATTACAACCTACGGGAAACCACAAAAAAAAAAAATTTCTTTCGAGTTCTATAAAAAATCTTAAGGGGGAGGAGGAGGAGGAGGGGGGAAGGGGAATAAAAACCATAGATTTTTTTTTTTTTTTTTACATGTTTTCTTTTCCTTTTCTTTTTCCCCTTTAGTCTAAAATAATCGTGAATTGATGACGGTGATTAATAATAATAATAATAATAATAGTAACGATGATGATGATGATGATGATGATGATGATGATAACGTTTGAATGTTGTAAATTATTGGTAGGTGTTTCCATTAAAGTTTCTCGTTGTGTTCGATTTGATTTGATTTTTTTTAATACGAGAGGGAGGGAGGGGAGAGGAGGGGGTTAAAGGAAAAGAAACGCGATGGGGAGGAGGAGGAAGGGAGGGGGAGGTGACACGTAAAATTTTTTTTTTTTTTTTTCAGTTTGTTTTTATAAAATCGTAAGAACAAACAACACACAAATTGCTGTTATTATAACTATGTGTGTGTGCGCGTGCGCGTGTATTTAATTATCTGATCGAAATATTTAAACGAGAGGTTAATAATTGAGTTAAGAAAGGTGAGAGGGCGTTTTAAAGGGTGTTAAGTAAAACTTGTATGGAAAAGTTGAGGGAGGAGGGGGAGGAAGTGGTGGCGGCCGTCGAGGTCAAAAGTTAGAAATAATACGAATCGAAAGGAGATGGAGGAGGGAGGGAGGGAAGGGAAGGGAAGGGAAGGGAAAAACGTTCTGGAAAATCGTTTACAATTTACGTAACAATAATTTTGTTTAATTACTTTTTTTTTTCAATTTCAAAATATTTATAATAATCATAATTAAAATTATTAAATTTCAAAATCAAATATGGCGGTTTTATTGATTTTTCATCGGGTATGGCTTTTAGGAGCGGTGGTGGTGATGGTGGGGGTTAAGGGGGCGTGTACCTATTCTTTTTTTAAATATATTTGCAAATGTTTTAATTATAATCATTTCGTAATGAAAATTATTATTATTAATGGGAAGAAGGGGGAGGGGGGTTCATAAAAAAAAATGAAAATAACGTAAGATGTGATGGATATTAAAAAAAAAAAACCTAACGTGAATCATCTCGTAATAACCAGGTACTCGTCGTATATCCCCGCTGGTGTTATACCAGCCACCAAAGAGTCCACTCCCACAAAAAAAAAAAAAAAAAAAAAAAGGTTTAAATAGGAGAGAGGAGGGGGAGGATACGTGAAGGGCCTCCCGGTATGCCACAACAAGAAGATGAAAAAAAAAAAAAAGGAAACTCATCGAAATATGCCCGAACCCAATCGTTTACATTAATATTATAATTTGTTATTAAAAATATAGACTAATAATAATAATAATATTAACGGGGAGTAAAAAATTTCAATCAGATAAACCAACCTCTTCTATATATATATATATATATATATGTGAAATTTTAATGGCGATTTCAGGTTCGAGCCTAAAGGGCTCCTCGTTAAAAAAAAAAAAAACTTTTTTTCGTATTTTTCGTATTTTAAATAAAAAAAGGAGAAAATTATTATAAAATGAACGAACTTGTAATTATAATTAAATTATTTGTTTTAATTTTTTTATAATTTTTTATTTATTTATTTTTCAGGTTTCGTTTGGGAAAAAAAAAAAAAAAAAAATTTTCGTCACGATAATATAAGAAAACGATAAGGAAACGTTATAATTAAATATGCGAAAAGGTGATTTTACGATAAATTTATTTCGTTACACACACACACACAATCACGATTATTAAATACTTGGATAAAACGACGATAAACACTTGTTAAAGGTATGAAACGATCATTTTGTCGTGGTTTTAGAAAAAAAAAAAAAAAAAGATTCATTATTCGTGTTTTGTTTTTGTTGTTTTTGCGGTTACTTGAAAAATTCGTTAAAAATGTCTTCCCTTTTTTTCATTTCCACGTTTTAAATTTAAAAATTTGATAAGGAACGTTAGGGATGAAAGAAAAAATTTTTAAGTTAATGACACTTCATTAACCATAGCAAAAAAGAAAAACAAAATTTTGTCGTTGAAAAAAAAAAGAACAGCAAAACGTTTTCTGACTCTTTTTATGTCTTCTTCCCCGTTTTTTTTTTTTCATCTCTTCCTCCCCTCTCTCCCTCCCTCCCTCTCTCTCTCTCTCTCTCTCTCTCTCTCTCTCTCTTTCTCTTTCAATCTTATTAAAGTGAAATTAAAGATTCCGGAAAAAAAATATTACGGTGAAGTAATTAATGTTTAAATAGGTTTCATCCCTCCTTGTTTGGTTCAATGAGCTATAAAGAGAAGAAACCTTTTGGGGATTTGAAAAAATTTTCGATTCTTTCCACACAGTCCCGGAAAAACCGGAGTGTGACAAACATTGGGAAGGGAGAATCCCTGAATATAGAAAGCTATTAAAAGAAAAACTCTCTCTGGAGAGGAGAACGATTTGATTTTTCCGATGAAAGAAAATTGACCAGATAAACTGAAAGATTAACTTTGATTTAAATATCTGATAGGGGTTGATTAAAAAACGGGGTGAGAATTCCAATGGGGGTTCTAACGTTTACATCTTTTTTTCTTCCCTCCCCCTCTCCCTCCCTCTCTCTCTTATTTTAAACGTTACGTCACGTCAAAGATTTTCAATATTTTCGTCAGGGAAGGAGGGTGAGAGGGTGGGAGAAAGGGGTTGAAAATGAGAGAGAGAGAGAGAGAGAGAGTGAGTGTGTGAAAGGAGTCAAACAAACGAGGGAGGATAGAAAAAAACAGTCAACGATTTTGTTATGAGCTTAATAAGATTAACCGAAAACGTTTATTTTATTTATTTATTTATTTACATTTTCAGTAAACCCGTGAGGGATCATCATCAATCTCTGGACCAGAAAAAAAACTTATTATTATTATTATTATTGTTTTTTTGTTTTTGGGGGTTGGCAATAAGGTTTTCAAGAAAAAAAAAATTAAACGGTGCATTTTACCTAAAAAAAAACAAAAATCTCGTCGTACCCATTATTTGTTTTTTATTTTTCAGGAAAGAAAAGACAAAGAAAGAAGAGAAAGAGGGAAAATGGAAGAAAACAAAGAGAGAGAGAGAGAGAGAAGGGGGAAGGGGGTAAGTAACCGTTAAATTTTTTTTTTTCTTACAAGGTTTGGGTCATTGATACAATCGGTAGCTCTTTAATTTTACTTATTGTTAAGTTTTTTTTTTTTTTTTTTTTTTTCATGGAATTAAAATCCGTCTTATTGACATTTGACCTTTTAGCGAGTCGGGACCTTTGCGAATGTGAAACATATAATAATAATAATAATAATAATAATAATAATAATCGGGAAAAAAATTTTTTTTTTTAAAAATTTCGGTTGTCGGTCGGACACGACAAATGTTTGCCTGTATGCCTGTTTTTTTATTTAAAAAATTTATTATCATTATTATTATTATTATTATTATTATTATTATTATTATTATTATTATTTACTCTCTTTTCGTCGGTTTCGTTAATTTTTTTTTTTTTTAATATAAATAATAATGATGTTAACATGGGTAAAGTTCGTAGGGTTCAATTTTAATTTTCTGACGGTAGGTCAATTTGAATCGTATAAAAAAAAAAAAAAAAAATTTTCGATCTCGAAGGGTCAACGCAAAAAAAAAAAAAAAATTTATTATTATTATCATTATTATTTATTCTAGAAAACGAAAGAAATTTTTTTTCGATGATTACGTCATCGTTTGTTGTTTTTCGCTAAAAAAAATTCTTGCAAATGAAATTTTTGCTATGCAAAATGTCGACGACAGGGTTGCATTCGCGGGGAAATTTTTTTTTTTTGTTGTGTTTTCGTTTCGAATCTTTTTCCCCCTCTTCTCCCTCCCTCCTTCCCCTCAGCGTTTCCTCCTCTTTCTTCCCCTCAGCACCTCCCCACATCAAAAAAAAAAAAAAAAGTTGACAGGGATCGGATTTGTGATTAAAAGGTTTTTTTTTTTTTGTTTTGCTGTAGTAGACTCGGGTTGAATTTTTTTTTGTTGTTGTTTTCCAGAATAATTTAATTCCATCCACAATCCATTGTTTCAATTGTTAAGATTTAGCTTCACGAAGTCACGATAACATTTGGGTACGGGGGCAGAAACGAGTCGAACGAATGCGGAAAAAGAAAAACAAAATGGCTTTTTTTTTTTTGCAAAACAAAAAAAAAAAAAAAAAAAATTTTTTTTTTTTTTTAATTAAAAAAAAAAAAAAAGGTTGTAAAAATGAAGAATGTTATCTCAGTTGTTCAGTGTGATAAACTAAAAATTATTTTTTATTTGTTCCGAGAGAACTGCGTATGCGAATGGAGGGTGTATCGTATATGTGGCGGTCGTCGGTCGGTTCTTTTGGAATGTGTGAGGAGGAGGAGAAGGAGGAGTAGGAGGAGGATTCGGGTTGTATGAATTATTTTCATATACATGTGTAATCTTTGCATTATACTCAAACGAATGAATAGTCAGGGAACCGCAACAGCAACAGCAACAGAAACGGGAAACTGCGAAATATGACTTTTCCAAAACCCGAACTCAACCTTTTATTGTTTTTTTTTTTTTTTTTTTTTTTTTTTAACGAATGAGTTTTTTGATATCGAACGAAACGATTATGACCAAGTTCGAGTATTCGATTCTCGAAATTTTTTTTTTAATTCGAATAAATTCGAAAGAGGGAAACGACGTTAAAAGAATGATGAAGATGCGACGGAAAATGTCGCGAAATGAAAAGTGTCAGCAGACAATGACGTACGCAAAGTAAAAAATTTGTTCAACTCCGTCCCCGACGAAATCTTTTGATTCCGACATAATTTTTAAACGACTCGTAAACTCGTATTAATTATGCGATTCATTTTTAATTATTATTCGATATATCGAAAAATCTCGTTTGGTCACATCGAGTTATAACATTCGATAATAAATCTTTTTTATTTTGACAACAAATTGCCGGGCGCGCGTGCTTTAATTGTTCCACGGATTATTATTATTATTACCGACTCCCTTTTTCATCTCTCTCTCTCTCTCTCTCTCTCTCACTCTCACTTTCGGTTTTCTCTTCGTTCTCATCTCCTTATATTTTCACTATTTCATTCATTTACATATAAATCAAAAAGTTTTTTTTTTTTTTTTTTTTTGAAAAACTAAAATTCGGTGGAAAATTAAAATTTTAACTTTCGTTTATGGTAAAATCTCACGAGGGGGATTTATTATTATTATTATTATTATTGTTGTTGTTGTTGTTGTTGTTGTTGTTTTGCTGGAAGTCGTTCGATTTTGTTATGATGGCAACGTTAAATTTGTCGGGTTAGTAGTCATCTTTTAAATGAACGTGTCTCGTCAAAATCGTTTGTAATTTTTTCGAGATGGAAGTAACGAGAAAGGGAGATAGAGGTAGAAACAAAGAGAGAGAGAGAAAGGTAGACAGAAAGAAAGAGAGAAAGAAAGAGAAAACAGCGAGAAAAAGAAAAAGGTAGAGAGAAAGAGAGAGAGAGAAAGGAAAAACATCGAGAAAAATAAAAAGAAAGAGAGAAAAAGCCGAAGGAGAAAGAGAGAGAAAAAGAGAGAGGAAAAGAAGGAGAAAGAGAGAGAAAAAGAGAGAGGAAAAGAAGGAGAAAGAGAGATAGAAAAAAAGAAAAGAAAATTCATAAAAATTGATTTCGATCGAACAATGGAAAAACATTTAACGATCCCAATGGTGGTGGTTAATATTTTTTTTTTTTTTTTTTTTGTTTACGGCCGTGACGAATTTTAAA
This sequence comes from Pediculus humanus corporis, assembly GCF_000006295.1. NCBI lineage: Eukaryota > Metazoa > Arthropoda > Insecta > Psocodea > Pediculidae > Pediculus > Pediculus humanus. The sequence continues at coordinate 132,195 of NW_002987832.1, forward strand.
CGGGAGCATTTAAATTTCATTCATTGACCGTTTAATTTGTTATGTTGGTTACACTGATAAAACCATCCCCATCATCCGATACCGATGCAAATCAAATTTTTTTTTTTTTTCTTTCTTTTTATTTTATCGGAGAAAATTTTATGGGATTTCTCGTTTTCTTCCCTCCTCCCTTCCCGCCTACGCTTCCTCTCTTCCATTTCCGGTATATTTTTTTTTGCCTTTTGCGGACTTATTATTATTATTATTATTTTTTTTTATCATTTGACGATTAAGTTAAATATTACAAACTTACAAACGTACGTGAGTATAAAACAGGAGTTTTACCGGATGCTGGAAAACGCGGAAGACTGCGTCGCGTCGGGGAAGGGGAGATGGGGGTAAGTTCGGGTAAAAAGGGGAGTGTGGGGGGAGGAAAAAAAACCAGAAAAAAAAAATTTTCCGGATTGCGTGACTTTTAATAAATTTGACGGGAGCGGGTAAACAATCCACCGTAAATTTCTTTTGGAATTTTCTCTCTTTCTCTCTCACACACACACATTCTATATTTTTCTTTCTTTCCTTTTTTTTTTTTTTTTTCATTTCATTTCATTTTCTTTCCCCCCATTCTCTCTCTCTCTCTCTCTCTCACATTTCCAGAAAAATAAATAAAAAAACAGTAAATTTTAGTACGTATGACTTTTCCTGCCTTTTTTTTTTTTTTTGTCCTTCCCTGCAAACAATACATTTTCTCTTTTTTTTTTTTTTCTTTTATTTCATTCGAAAAAAAAAAAAAAAATATCATTTTTAGAGGAAAAATATAAAAATGAAAGATCAAGATAGGGGAAGCCATTTTTATACCCTATCCCCCTACTGGAGTCGGATAAATTTTTTTTTTTCTTTTCTCTCTCTCTCCCCCTCTTCCCCTCTTCCCTTCTCTCTCTGTGGCTTTTCCTTCCGTAAGAATTTTTTTTTTTTTGTTTTCCCCGTAATCGTAAATTGTTTATTTTTCAATTTTTTTTTTTTGGAATTTTCCAGATTATTTTTAACGTGTCCATTTCATACTAAATTCATTCGTCTGGAGAGAGAAAAAAAGGAAAATTTTTTTTAAAAAAATTAACGCGATAGACAAATAAAAAATTGACGTTGGTAATGAATAATCACACGGATGATAAATTCATCTTAAAAAAAAAAGAAAATTTAAAGTCGGGATGAGAGAATTATAAGAAAAATTAAGGATGCGACGGTGAGTAAACGTTAAAAAAAATCATTTAAGATTTTTTTTTTTTTATTCGAATTTTTTCGTCTTTTCGTTTTTTCGTTTTTTTTCTTTTCTGGAAAATTTCAATTCGAATTCTCCAGGAACGCTGCTGGAGAGAGTTTGAGACTGGAGCTTAAAACTAAGGGGTTTTTTGTTTTTCATAAGGGTTATTTTGATTTTAAAATCCAATTTAAAAAAAAGCAGAAGAAAAAAAAGAAAACCGTTTTTTCAAATGATATATATTATATTATGAATTGGAAGGTTTTCGCCAAAAAAAAAAAAAAAAAAAATTTTTTTGGAAAAATCGGGGATTAAATGGGGTTGTTACGCAAAGAAAATTTTTTTTTTTGGAAGGAAATGAAAAAAAAGAGGTTTTCCGGAAAGAAGGAAAAAAAAAAGAAAATGGCGGAGATTGAAAAATGATTTTTTTCGTTCGTTTTTTTTTTCATTTTTTATTTTTCCTATCATTTTTTGTTTTTTTTTTTACAATTTTTTGGTTTTGTTGTTTTTCATTTTCCTTTGTTTCTTTTTTTTTTTGTACTCAGTGTTGCCAACTTACGTTTGTTTTACGAGAGTCAAATCGTTTTTAAAAAAAAAAAAAAAATTAAAGTACAGATTAAATTAGAAATATAATAAAATAGAAAGGAATGAGATAGATGATGATGATGATGGAGGTGGAGAGGGGCGTAGGAGAGTAGGTTACTAAGGGGGAGTAGAGGGGAGGTTGGGGGGAAGGGAGGGGAAGAGGTAGAACGTAATAAATCAAGAAGTAGTTAGATTTATTGCCTGAAGATAACACCACAAGCGATTTTCTAGAACCCGATCCAATTCTCTCCGACGATTTTCCCGCGCGCGATTTTCCAACTGTACCACCAACTTTCTCTCTTCCTTTTTTTCTTTTTTTTTTTCTTTCTCTTTCCTTCTCTCTATTTTTCCCTCCCTTTACTTTTTCCCTCCGCTTTTCCCTTCTCCCGAATTTCCCCCCACCAACCACCCTTCATTCGTCGTCGTATTTTCTTTCTTCCCTTTTCTCTCTTTCTCTCTCTTCCCTCTCCCCCGTGTTTGTTACATTTATCTTTCGTTCGACTTTTTAAGTTTTTCATTTTCTTTTCTTTTTCTTTTCTTCCCCCCCCTCCCCCCTCTTCCCTTCTCAACTCTTTCCCGATTCTTTCTTAAAAATCCGTCATATTATTATTATTATTATTACGAACCGCGTGTTAGGTATAAAAAAATTTATAATTTTTATTTTATTTTAAAAAAAAAAAAAAAAAGAGGGAAAAAATTTGTTGTTGCTGCCAACCTAACAAACGTATTTAGAATATTAATAAAGTTCGATTAAAATGACTGATCGATTTAAATCTTCTGGAAATTTCTATTTGAATTATTATTATTATTATCTTCCACGAAATTCATCGAGAAAAAAAAATTTTTTTTTTTTCTTTCTTCGATGATAAATGAGTTTTGTAATATTCTAGAATCATCTATATCTCATAACAGGGTTTCAGGTTTCGTGTTTAAGCAGACAAAAAAAAAGAAAAATTTTCTTTCGAGAAAGGAGGGAGTAAAGGGAGAAGGGGTGGGGGCGGAAAAGATCTTAAAAAAATAATAATAATAATAAAATCATCGTAAGGGAATGAAAACTTTTGTCAAAATTGATTATTTTTAATTAGTTTATTATTATTATTATTATTATCATCATCATCATCATCAT
>NW_002987832.1:135162-137296 GCF_000006295.1 Pediculus humanus corporis
AGTATTTATCCGAGGTTTCTACCCGAATCCTTAGGGACAAATACTCGAATTTCGGGGGGGCCACTTATTATAAGATAGCACCACATCAATTCTTGAAGGTCTTCCTGAGTCCGTCTTTTTCGATGGGAACGATTTGTCTCCTGAACTGGGCTCCGGTGACTAACATCTTTGGAGTGGCCAGGGTCAGAAGCAGTGAAATTCACATTCTCGTCGAGCTGCCTCAGGTCGACAGTAGAACAAGATTTGTTTTTGGTTCTTACTTTGTCTTGTTCTCATTTTTTTTTTTTTTTTTTGCTCTTTTTAAGCCAACGGCACGTGGCGTTCTCAAACGGTCACCCATCCAAGTTTGCACCACGCCCGATGCTGCTTAACTTCGGTAAGTTATTATTATTATTATTATTATTATTATTATTATTATTATTATTATTTCTTTTTTTCTATATATTATTATCCCGAAACCCTATAATCGTATAATCACCTGATATCAATTAAAAGGTTAATGAACTTTTCATTCGTTAATTAAAAAAAAGAAAATTTTTTGGAGGCGCCGGGTATTATTATTATTATTATTATCATTATTATTATTATTATTATTATTATTATTATTATTATTATTATCGCATCGAACAAACAATTTAAAAATTATTCAATGTCATCATTTTCGTGATTTGTTCAGAACAAACGAATCAGGTTTCGTTTTGTTTAATTAAAACAAACGAAATAGGTTGTCGTGTCTGTGTTAATAACCTAATAATAATTTAAATTAACAACCAATTCGTGTTTTGAAATTTTTTTTTTGTTACGTTGGCTTTCCTGTCGTATTTTAAAATCGTTTTCTTAACCAGAACAAACAAAACGACAAACAAACCCAAAATTTTCGTTTTTTCCTCTTACGATTTTTTTATCTGTACGAAAAATTTGTCACTCCAATCTCCATTCACTTTCTACGTCATCATCATCATCATCATCATCATCATCATCATCATCATCATCATCATCATCATTATTATTATTATTATTATTATTATTATTATTATTATTATTATTATTATTATTTTATTTCATCAACTTCCGGTTAAATTTTTTTTTTTTAATTGAATAATTAATTCGTTTTAAAACGGGGGGAATTAGAAGGAAGGAAAGGGCGCGGGTGGGGGGAGGGGAAACTACCGTATTATAAATATTTATTACGTAATAAACTTGTGAAATTTTTAATCTAATGACACGACGATTGTGTTTTGTAACTCGATTAATCTCTTTTTAAAAATCCTTTCGTTCGTTCGTTCATTTTTTTAATTTGTCTGAACAAAAAAAAGAAAAATTAATTAACAAATTCGTAAATAAAAAATTAAAGTTCATCAACAAAATAAATAATAATAATAATAATAATAATAATAATAATAATAATAATAATAATAATAATAATAATAATAATAATAATAATGTGGGACGGCCCACATTCTTCGGAAAATATTATAAATAGCACCACCGATATTCGAGTATTTGTCCCTAAGGAATCGGGTAGAGACCTGGGATAAATACTTAACAACCCCGACAAATAAGAGCCTTGTCGTGTTTAAGAGTGATAATAATAATAATAATAATAATGCGAATGAGAAAATTTCGATAGAAAATAAATTAAAAAATAAAAAATTGGCGGCTGAGAAAACTAGGAGGGGAGGAAAGTAGCGAGGAAAACGAAAAAAAATTAAAGAGGAAAAGAGAGAATATGAAAGTAGGAGGAAGGAAATGGATAGAAATAAAAAGATGAATGATAAAAAAAAAAAGACAAAATGAAAAATGACAATGGAAAATATACAAAAGACAACATAAAAGATTTATTACTTTACGTATAGGAATTAAATAATAATAATAATGATAATAATAATAATAATAATAATAATAATGATAATAATAAACGAACGAGGAAATGTAATAAATTTAAATGAATAATTTTTTGTTTTTTTTTCCCCGCAGATTTTCATACGAAAATCATCTAATTAACGTCATCGAGAGAACAAACAAACAAACAAACAAACAAACAAAAAATTTCATTCTGCCGGTGGTACCTGATTGAGGAAAAAAAAAGAAAACCGTCGCGGCGACATTTTTATAATTAATCAAAAGGTAAATT
>NW_002987832.1:137316-167316 GCF_000006295.1 Pediculus humanus corporis
CCTTTTCTCTCTTTCTCTCTCTTCCCTCTCCCCCGTGTTTGTTACATTTATCTTTCGTTCGACTTTTTAAGTTTTTCATTTTCTTTTCTTTTTTCCTCCCCTCCCCCCTCTTCCCTTCTCAACTCTTTCCCGATTCTTTCTTTAAAATCCGTCATATTATCATTATTATTATTACGAACCGCGTGTTAGGTATAAAAAAATTTATAATTTTTATTTTATTTAAAAAAAAAAAAAAAAAAGAGGGAAAAAATTTGTTGTTGCTGCCAACCTAACAAACGTATTTAGAATATTAATAAAGTTCGATTAAAATGACTGATCGATTTAAATCTTCTGGAAATTTCTATTTGAATTATTATTATTATTATTTTTATCATTATCTTCCACGAAATTCATCGAGAAAAAAAAAAATTTTTTTTTTTTCTCTCTTCGATGATAAATGAGTTTTGTAATATTCTAGAATCATCTATATCTCATAACAGGGTTTCAGGTTTCGTGTTTAGGCGAAAAAAAAAAAGAAAAATTTTCTATCTAGAATGGAGGGAGTAAAGAAAGAAGGGGTGGGGGCGGAAAAGATCTTAAAAAAAAAATAATAATAAGAAAATCATCGTAAGGGAATGAAAACTTTTGTCTAAATTGATTATTTTTAATTTGTTTATTATTATTATTATTATTATTATTATTATTATCATCATCATCATCATCATCATTATCATTATCATTATTATTATTATTATTATTATTATTATTATTATTATCCACCATTAAACACGACAAGGCTACTTGTCGGAGTTTTTAAGTATTTATCCGAGGTTTCTACCCGAATCCTTAGGGACAAATACTCGAATTTCGGTGGTGCCACTTATTATAAGATAGCACCACATCAATTCTTGAAGGTCTTCCTGAGTCCGTCTTTTTCGATGGGAACGATTTGTCTCCTGAACTGGGCTCCGGTGACTAACATCTTTGGAGTGGCCAGGGTCAGAAGCAGTGAAATTCACATTCTCGTCGAGCTGCCTCAGGTCGACAGTAGAACAAGATTTGTTTTTGGTTCTTACTTTGTCTTGTTCTCATTTTTTTTTTTTTTTTTTGCTCTTTTAAGCCAACGGCACGTGGCGTTCTCAAACGGTCACCCATCCAAGTTTGCACCACGCCCGATGCTGCTTAACTTCGGTAAGTTATTATTATTATTATTATTATTATTATTATTATTATTATTATTATTTCTTTTTTTCTATATATTATTATCCCGAAACCCTATAATCGTATAATCACCTGATATCAATTAAAAGGTTAATGAACTTTTCATTCGTTAATTAAAAAAAAGAAAATTTTTTGGAGGCGCCGGGTATTATTATTATTATTATTATCATTATTATTATTATTATTATTATTATTATTATTATTATTATTATCGCATCGAACAAACAATTTAAAAATTATTCAATGTCATCATTTTCGTGATTTGTTCAGAACAAACGAATCAGGTTTCGTTTTGTTTAATTAAAACAAACGAAATAGGTTGTCGTGTCTGTGTTAATAACCTAATAATAATTTAAATTAACAACCAATTCGTGTTTTGAAATTTTTTTTTTGTTACGTTGGCTTTCCTGTCGTATTTTAAAATCGTTTTCTTAACCAGAACAAACAAAACGACAAACAAACCCAAAATTTTCGTTTTTTCCTCTTACAATTTTTTTATCTGTACGGAAAATTTGTCACTCGAATCTCCATTCACTTTCTACGTCATCATCATCATCATCATCATCATCATCATTATTATTATTATTATTATTATTTTATTTCATCAACTTCCGGTTAAATTTTTTTTTAAAAATTTAATAATTAATTCGTTTTAAAACGGGGGGAATTAGAAGGAAGGAAAGGACGCGGGTGGGGGGAGGGGAAACTACCGTATTATAAATATTTATTACGTAATAAACTTGTGAAATTTTTAATCTAATGACACGACGATTGTGTTTTGTAACTCGATTAATCTCTTTTTAAAAATCCGTTCGTTCGTTCGTTCATTTTTTTAATTTGTCTGAACAAAAAAGAAATTTAATTAACAAATTCGTAAATAAAAAATTAAAGTTCATCAATAAAACAAATAATAATAATAATGCGAATGACAAAATTTCGATAGAAAATAAATTATAAAATAAAAAAATGGCGGCTGAGAAAACTAGGGGGGGGGGAAAGTAGCTAGGAAAACGAAAAAAAAGTAAAGAGGAAAAAAGAGAATATGAAAGTAGGAGGAAGGAAATGGATAGAAATAAAAAGATGAATGATAAAAAAAAAAGACAAAATGAAAAATGACAATGGAAAATATACAAAAGACAACATAAAAGATTTATTACTTTACGTATAGGAATTAAATAATAATAATAATAATAATAATAATAATAATAATAATAATAATAATAATAATAATAATAATAATGATAATAATAAACGAACGAGGAAATGTAATAAATTTAAATGAATAATTTTTTGTTTTTTTTTTTCCCCGCAGATTTTCATACGAAAATCATCTAATTAACGTCATCGAGAGAACAAACAAACAAACAAACAAACAAAAAATTTCATTCTGCCGGTGGTACCTGATTGAGGAAAAAAAAAGAAAACCGTCGCGGCGACATTTTTATAATTAATCAAAAGGTAAATTTTAAAGTTAGAGAGAGAGAGAGAGAGAGATGGGGAAAAGGGAGAAGTGAAAGAGGGAGAGAAAGAGAGAGAGAGAAAGGGAAAAGTAGTTTTTTTGAATAGACATTAAATAGTCAAAATGATGATGATGATGATGATGATGGCAAGCAATGACGAGTGACACGAAAGAGCAAAAGGGTAAAGAGAGAGAGAGAGAGGAGGGGGGAGGGAAAGGGAGAGACATAAAAAAAAATCTCTAATCTTAAAAAAAACGAAAAATCCATTTTAGAAAATGAGACAAAATCGACATTTTGACACGTCGAAAAAATAATAATAATAATAAAGTGGAAGAAGAAATCATCAAAGTCAAATTAATGAATGATTTTTAAATACATTTTGTTCTTTTTTTGTATGTGACGAAAAAAAGGTTTTCGATAGTGGCAGAAGAAAAAAAAAAAAGGTTTAAGAATCGAAATCGAAATAATATTTTTCCCGTAATTAATTTTTCTCTCTCTAAATAAACGAATTCATTTCGATGACAACAAAGAGAAAGAGAGAGAGTGTGTGTGTGTTTGTGTGGGAGAAAGTATTCGAGAGAGAGAGAGAGAGAGAGAGAAAAACGGATACACTTTTTTTTTTAATAGACGGTCAATATTATACGAGATTCGAGACTTTGTTTTATTAGCCCAGACTTTTCTTGTCATTTGATTTTCTTATCTTCTGCTTCTGTTTATTAATTAATAACGTCGTCTGCTGTCACTTTGTGACGCTTTCTTTCGAAACCGTCCTTCATTATAACTTCAAAAAAAATTCCATTCAAAAAAAAAAAAAATTTTAATAATCCGATATTAAAAAAAAAGAATAATATATATATTTGAATGAATTTCAAGTCATAGAGTAAAAAAAAAATTCGATTTCGATTCGATAATTTTATAGCGAATCGATTCGCTCCCACTTTATTTTACTTTTCGTTAATTGATTCAACTACTATCGACCTACTACTACTACCACTACCACCACCACCACCACATCATCATCATCATATTCCATTGTTCGTTTTTTTTTTTTTTTTCATTTTTTTAATATTAATTATCATAGAGTAAAAAAAAAAACTTTTCATAGAGATTAAAATCGATTTAAACTTATATATATATATAAATAATGATGACTTGGAGTTATTATTAACATTTATCTGATGTCCCTAAAGGTAAGTAACAAAAAAAAAAAAAAAAAAATGCTTCCTATAAACGTTTGAAAATTTCTACTGCCCACCATCTTTTTTTTTTTTTTTTATACGTGTGCGTGTGCGTGCGGGTGCACGTGCGTATGTGTGCTTGTTTACACGTATATTTGAAATAATTTTTTCTATTTTTTTTTTTTTAAATAGAGTTCACACACTCTTTGAAGAATATATATCCCGTGGAAGAAGAATGAAAATGAAAGAGAGGAAGTATTTTAATTTTTGGGGGAATCATCTTTCACCTCCTTTTCCCCCCCAACCACCCGAAAAGAAAAAAAATGAAAGGAGAGATTTTTGGGAAGCGTGTTCCCGATTAATGATGATGATGATGATGATGATGATGATGATGATGATGACGAGGTATGAATTATAAAAATTTTTTTTTTTTTTTTTTTTTTTTTTCTTCTCGTAATTGGATTGTTGTTTTTTTTTTTTTTTAATTCGTACACGTTTCCGGTTTCCGTTTGATTCGTTTAAATTCCACGCGAATCGTTTTTTGTTTTTTTTGTTTTTTGGGTAAAAATGTAAAAAAATTTTTTTTGAGAAAATTTGAGGGAGTGATCGGGAGAAAGCGTGAGAACAAAAAAAAAATTTTTCATAATCGTCGTGGAATTAATTTAAAATTTTCTTTTTTTTTTTTTTAACGTTTTCACGGTCGTTTACGCGTGCGTACACGCGCGTGTGTCAATTTTTTTCGAGGTTTACGTCCGTTCAATCGATTACTCGATCGATTTATTTCGATTATTTGTTTGAGCGAAAGAGCGAAAAAATCAATTTCGTTTTGAAAAATATTTTTATTCATTTTTAAAAACTTTCTATTATTATTATTATTTTATACATATTTTTTTTAAATTTTTCAAATCATTTTCTCATTTTTTTTTTTAAAAAAAAAAAAAAACTTTATCTTCATTCTTCAGGAAAGACAAGATTATCTGTAATCCATTTCCGGTAAAAAAAAAAAAAAAAAAGAAAGAAAAAAAAATGGTGTCGGAATAATAATAATAATGAAAAGGCATAAGTTAAATATGAGCGTAGTAAATGTAATGAAAATAAGGTTTTAAAAGTGAACAATTTTGTTATCAGTCGATCCCAACGATTTCCAGTTAAAATCCTCCCTTAGATTTTCAACCCTTATCTCTGACGTTTTGATAACAGTGATTCGATTGAGGAAGCTCAAATAGGGGACGATCAAGCATAAAAACCCAAGAAAAAAAAAAGAATTTTTTTTTTTTTCAAAATCGACTTTGACTTTTTTTTCCCTTTTTTTTTATTATTATTATTATTTTACTCCTCTCTCTCTCTCTCTCTAAGGACGACAACAATCGAAGATCGATAGATCGATCGATCGATCTATCGATTTAATTCATTTATTTAATGTTAATATCAAACGATCGAATTTTTTATCAATGTTAAAAACGTAATGATAATACGATTGTCGTTGTTGTTTGTTTGTTTGTTTTGGATTCGGGTTATATTTTTAAATGAAAGCAAATTGTTTAACCGTAGCAAAAGAAATTTTTTTCTTATATTAATTCTGGGAGGAGGTGGGGGAATGAGAAAAAAAAAATTTGGCGACGCCATTTGTAATTTTTTTTTTTTTTCGATACAAATAGTTGGCAGCATTGATTTTTTCTTTTTTTTTTTTTGTCTTTTTCTTCTCTCATTTTATTTTTCATTTAATGTTTTTTCCTTATTTTTCCAATTAAAAAAAAAAAGTGTATATAAAAAAAATCTTATTTTAATTTTTGTCGTGTCATTAGAGATTTTATTTATTTATTTTGATCGTGTCCGGTAATAAATTTTATCTTTACCCGATTTAAACGATAGGAAATGTTCGAATCACCATCATCATCATCGTCATCATCATTATCATCATCATCATCATCATCATCGACGTTTTGTCGTACAATAAAAAAAACGAAATTATTATTATTATTATTCGTACCTTCGTGTAAAAAATTTTTTTTTTTTTTTTTATAACAATACAATATTGTCACATCAATTATTATTATTATTTTCGAGTAAATTCAATCGGAACCTGAAACTTCGAACAGGTAGCTGGAAGCGTATACATGGGTGTGTGTTTGTATTGTCTAAGGTCACGACAACCTGGAGAAAAAGAAAAAAAAATTCTGCACTTGTTTCTTGTTATTATTATTATTATTCTTTTTTTTTTTTTGTAAATTCTGACAGATTTCTCTTTCTTCTTTCTTTCTTTTCTGTTTGTTTTCTTGTTGTTGTTGTTGTTAGAGTTAAATAGGTGGACCGTTCGTGAGGAGTCGTCGTCGTCTTGTTCGTTGTTACTTTTCCACATAATAATGATACCTTTATAATTGGCTCAAGGTGATGATGCCCCTATACAAACAAAAAAAAAATTTTTTTGCGTTGTTATTATTATTATTATTATTGGGAACGTTTCATGCTGGGGTTTTTTATTATAATAAACTATTTTGTTTTTTTTTTTTCACGGTTGACTGTTTGTTTGTTTGTTTGTTTTGGTTGTTTGGGTTGTTTTGTTAAATAATCAAATTGAAAATATTTTTCCTTTTTTTTTACAACTACTACTACCTCTTGTTACCCTTAATTAGCCTACAATTTTATTCTCAAATTTTTCTTTTTTTTCCGTTTGTTTGTTTGTTTGTTTGTTAGTTTGTACTATGACAAACGTAAAATCCGTTTGAGATTGTAACGCGACGATATTCGGTAACGTCGGTTATTTTATATATTTCGAATTTATTTTTTTTATATTCGTCATCGCGTTCGACGGGGTTTATTGAACGGGATAAGGAAGGGGTGGGGCGAGGGAAAGCATAAGACAAAAAGCAGAAGACGAAAAGAAAAATTTTACGGCGCGTCTCGATGGTATAAAAAAAAAAGAAAATTATTACACGGATGGAAAAGTAAATTTTTTTTTTTTTTTTTTTTAACAATGTGAATTTTCTTCTGACACTTCAATTATCACCATCATCATCATCATCATCATCATCATCATTGTTATTATTATTATTATCATTTTATTAAAAATCATTCCATTGATTTTGTTTTTTTTTTTTCTCTCTCTCGTCTTATCTTCTCGAACATTCTTTTTCATGGTTTATCATATGGTGACCAGGCTAAATCATTTTTTTTTTCATCCCCGGGGAGAGAAAAAATTCAAAAATGATTTTTTTTTATTTTTATTTTTCTTCTGCTTTTTCTTATTCTTCGGACAGAAAAATAATAATAATAATAATAATAATGATAATTTTGTTCCCACGCAAGCCTTTAATAGAAAAATATGCGAGAGTATATATGTATGTTTATGCGTGAGTGTGAGTGAGAATGCGTATTACGGGGGTTGAAGGGGTGGATGGTCAAGAAAAAAAATAAACCCCCAGAGGGGTTGTAACAATAAAAGTAATTAGAAAGAATAAAAATGGGTGTGTGTGTGTGTGTGTATATTTGTACGAATCCTCCCGAGTTTAAAAAAAAAAAACGTCTGCTTCTCTCACTCAAACCCTCCTCTTATTTCCATCATCATAATCATCATTATTATTATTATTTGTCCGGATCTGTTGTCATTGTCAATGATTTTGACAAGTTTATAATACAAAGCACAGCAGAAGAAAAAAAAAAATATTGACGTGTTTTGGCGCCTGGTGATCATAACTTTTTTTTTTTTTTTCACCCGAAAAAAAAAAAAAAAAAATTAGTTAACATGAATTTTCTTTTTTTTTTTTTTCTTTTTTTCTTCTGCTTTTTTCTTTTCACTAAAAACCTCCTTCGTTTTTTTTGTTGTTTTGTGTGAATGCTCTCGTTTGTATTATTATTATTATTATTATTATCATAAGAAATCCGTTAACCCGAAATCAACCCTTTTTGTTGTTGTAGAGACAAACAACGCGTTAAAATTATTATTATTTTTTATCGTTCTTAGAATTTTTTTTTTTTTTTGTGTTTATTATTATTATTATTATTATTATTATTATTATCATCATCATTATTATTATTATCATCATTGTTCGTTTCCATCAAATGTTTTGACACTTTTTCTTTTCTCTTCTTTTCTATTTCTTTTTTCTTCTTTTTTTTACACGCGAATCATCATTATCGAATAAATAAGACGTTTTGAATTCGTTATTATTATTATTATTATTATTATTATTATTTTATTATTATTATTATCATTATTATTATCTTGTAATTTCATAATGCAAAACGAAAATTTTTTTTCGTCATATTAGTCAGTGATTTTTAATTTGAAGTTTCTGCCTCTCTCTCTGTCTCTCTCTCTCTCTGTTCTTATATTCATCTCTCTTTTTCTCTCTCTGTTTTACACTTACATCTCTATTTCTCTCTCACTCTCTCTCTCTCTCTCTCTGTGTGTGTGTATATGTGTTTCCATATTCATATCTCTCTTTGTATCTGTGTTTCTATATTCGTCTCTCTCTCCCTTTCTCTCTCTGTATCTCTCTGTTCTTATATTCATTTTTCTCTCTTTCTCTCTCTCTTACTACCTTTTGGTTCATTTGTTAAATTCAATTTGCGAATCCGTCGGTCGTAACGTGATTTATTAAATGATGAATTACTTTTTGACTTTCGTAAAACCCGTCGTTTCGTATTCGAGGTCATCAATCGTGATTCTTATCTTTGTAATCAGTAATTGCTGCTCTCGAGCCTACAATCAAAACGAGTGTTGAGGGTGGGGTGGGGGTGGCGGTGTTGGCGAAACGGTAATTACGCGACCAGGTAATAGAAAACGAAAGGAGGTAGGAGGGAGGGAGGGAGGTGTCACAAATTAAAACTTATATACGGTTAGATCAACCGTTTAAATATTTTTCCTTTTTTTTTCTCTGAATAATGACGCACAAGGTACCATTTTCATTTTTTTTTGGTTTTCTACGTCATAATAAAGTCATTTATTATTATAACATCATTTGGACAGTGCGTGTGTGTGTGTGTGTGTGCGTGCGCGTGAGTTTGTGTATATAATTTTACACAAAAGACCATTTCACGGTTAGTAAGTACGCGTATAAACATAACAATAACAACGTGAAAAAAACCTTTTGGGAAAATAAAAAAAGGTTTTGAATTGTTCTTCTTCTAAAACATCTCCATCGGTTACCTTCCTCTCTCTCTCTCTCTCTCTCTCTTTTGGCATCGTTAAAATACCTTTTACAAGTGTAAAAAAAATTTTTTTTGTTAGCGCCATTACCGAGGGTGGATGGACGTATGGATGGATGGATGAATATTGTGACATTTTCCGTCCACAATAGAAAAAAAATTACATTTAAATAAGAATATTGTGATCATAAGGTTTGTTGGCTACCTACGTACCTGAAACCTCATAAAAAATCTTTTTTTTTTTATCATAATATTCAATCATTTCACCTTATCCGTATATCGATCTTCACATCGACCGCATTATTATTATTATTATTATTATTATTATTTATTTTTAACAAAAGAAAATTTTTTGAAATGAAGTTAGTATTGTCCATTCCATCGATGATGAAAATATACCTCGCGAGAATGATGATGATGATGATGATGACGACATAAATAACGATCGATAACTCGAAACAAAACTCTGACGTATAAAAAACTTCGGTTAACCGGAAACGAGTATTTAAAAATTTTGTCCGGAGGGAGGTGAAGGGAAGGGAAGGGGAAGGATATCCTGTTTAAAATACCGCCAAAAATTAAAAAAAAAAAAAAATTCCATTGAAAATTACGAAAAAAAAAATTAAATTACCGGATGTAGGAGTTATTCTTCCGTTAAATCGAGATCTCGTTTTATCGGAAAATAAAAATAACGAGGAGAAGCAGACGATTAGCAGAAAAAAAAAAAAAAAAAAGAAAAGTCATTCTCTAATAAGGGAATGAAAACGAGTTTTTTTTTTTTTTTTTTGTTATAAAATCCCGCCATTAATTATCACCATTGCCGCGTTTGTTTTGTTTGCCTTTTTTTTTTTTTTTCGTAACGTTTGTTTGTTTGTTTGGTATACGCGGGTCGCGCGCGTGTTGTCGTTTGTTTGTGTGTGTGTGTGTGCTTGTTTGTGCTCATGCATATTTTAGGTAAACTTACGGGGGGCGGGAAAAAAAAAGAAAATTTTATAAAATGACCACCATATTAATATCGTGACAAATTCATATTTATCAGTTTTTCCACAATGGAAAACAAAAAACGAAAAAATGGTAGGAATATATTAAATTGTTTTCTCCTGCCGTTAAATGAAATGTCGAATAATAAAATAAATGAATTTTCGATTTAAAATGCATACAATCAATACATCAACTTAAATTACAAAAAAAAAATGTAAAAAAAAAAAAATTTAATTAATTCATCGTTAGTTAACCGTGATCACCCGTGTTAATTAATTAAATGATTCGGACTTCTTACGCGTTTCCGAAAACGTTTTTAAAAAATTTTTTTAAAAACCATAAATGGTTAAACATTCATTAGTTAATGTAATTTAACCGCGGGGCATTTGTTTAATGGGGAGATCAAAAGAGAGTGAGAGAGAGAGAGAGATAGATAAAATAAAGGCGGTTGTTGATTATTACGTAAAGTTTATCGTTTTATTTTATTTCTCTCTCTCTCTTGTAAAACTATCAAATGAAAAGCTAAAAAAAAAAGCTTCCGATTTATTACGAATTAAATCGTCTGTTTTTAATAATAATAATAATAATAATAAATTAAAGCAAACGGAAATAAAAGCAAAATCGTTCGTTTTAAAATTTTTCTTTTCTTTTTCGATACGAAATCGTGATAAGTTGATGAGGTTTTGTTATAATAACAGTATAAGATGACACGATCTTTTTATAATTTAAATTTTTATTGAAAATTTAAATTTTTAAAAATTTATCAGCGACAACTAGCGGTCAAAATTAGAAAATAACTAAAAAAAAAAATCTATCGGAAAAGACTGTGGAAAAAAATAAATAAATAAATAAATTTCGATTTATTTAAAAATTGTTTCGCCTATGTTTATCATACGTATAAGAAACTCAATCGATTTTAAATTTACAAAATAAATAAAACAAAAAATTCCGATTTTTAAAAAATTGTTTCGCCTATGTTTATCATACGTGGAAAACACAACCGACTTATAATTTCTCCCTCGTTTATATTAGGGCAATCGATGCATTCGCAAAGTTTCGACCGTAATTATTATTACATCGTTACGTTAAATTACATATTTGACTTTAAATAAAAATCGGTTAAATTTTCGTATAATTATACATTTAAAATATGGTAGAAAGAGGTTAATGGAATAATTTTCTAGAACAATTTAAACCTTTAAAATAATTATTTTTACCATATTACACGTACAAAAACGTTTCGATTTTTAAACAAAACAAAACAAACAAGAGACTAATTAAATATCAATGATATGAATTATTAAGGCGAAACGTTAACGAGAGAGAGAGAGAGAGAGATAGAGAGAGAGAGAGAGAGAGAGAGAGAGAGAGAGAGAGAGAGAAGAGAAAATTTTTATGGGAAAAAAGAAGTGGTTGTAGTAGTAGAGGTAGTAGTGGTAGGAGAAAAACATTGGAAAAATATTCATTTTCCTCTTGTGAATGATGACGTGAGAACTAGATCGTGTGTTTGTGTATGTATGCGCGCGCGCTCGGAAGCGAGAGCTGACCTTTAAATATTAATAATAATTTATTTTTTATTGCTTTTTTTTTTTTTGTTTTGTCGAGTATTATTATTATTATTATTAAAAACCAAACGGAAATTAGTAATAAAAGTCATTTTACCGAAAAAGAAAATAAAATAAAAAAAAATATTAGCACATGGAAAGTTCCATGTTATTTATTAAAAAAAATTAATCTCGATTCGTGAATTAAAATAATGTATGGGGGCATTACGTGTCATCAATATTCATAAGTTGGTAGCATTGAGGTAAGAGTCGAGTCGAGCTTTTTACCTTCTTTTACTCCGGGAGGTTATACGGGGTCTCTTTCTCTCTCTTTCTCTCATATTTAGTACCTCGCATATCTTTCTCTCTCTTTCTCTCATTCTCCGGATGTCTTTCCCTTTGTTTTTTTTTTGTGCAAACATTTTCGCTTTCGCTTCCCCCCCCCCCCGGGGTTAACCACGCGGTTATTTTTTTTTCGGGGGGGGGAGCGTTTTCTACGTTCCACGACGTCGATTTCCGTCTGTTTTTTTTTTTTGTAATTTCCGTATTTTTCCAATATGGAGTAACAAAAACTCATTCAAACAAAAAGGATAGAGAGAGAGAGAGAGAGAGAGAGAGAGATTTTCTTAAAACTATAATCGAAATTATGTCATGATTTATTTTCCAGATAATTATTCGGAAAAAGAAAGAACAAATTGATTCGGATCGAGGGAAGAAGAGGGAAAAAGAGGAACGAATATGACATGATAACAATAAAAGGAACAACATATGCTCCATTCCTCATCGGTTCCTCTTTTTTCTTTTTATCCTCGCGCACGCACACACACACTGAGAGAGAGAGAGAGAGATGAACGCTGGAGAACTGAAAGGAGATTCTCTCATTGTGACAAAAAAAAAAAGATTTTCGGACTCGATAAGGTTTGTGTATGTCTCAATATTTTGTGGTGTTTGACGTAGCGAATGTAGATGCACCAACATGATAATAATGGTGTCCCTTCAACCTTCTGTCTCTCATCTACCATCTTTCCCCCCCCTCTCTCTCTCTCTCTCTCTCTCGTCATCTGTTGAAAACTATTTTTTTTGTCAGCGTAAAAAACAAACGAAAGATGCCGCGAAATTGATTTTCCGCTTCGTTTTTCTCTTTAAAAAAAAAATTTTTTTCTGGTTTAATTAATTCGTTTGTCTGTTTGTTCGTTCGTTTGTTTGTTTGTTTGTTAACTCTTTTCGTTTTTCAAATTTCGAAATTTTCCGGGGGGGGGGGGAAAGTAAAACAACCGGAAATAAATCGTTTACGCGACGACAACAACGACGAATTTTTTCCATATTAATTGCGTGTTTCCCTTATCGCGACGTACATATCTCGAATTGTCCAAAGAAAGAAAAGAAAAGAAAAGAAAAGATGATAAAAAAGGAAAATGGAAGAGAAGAGAGTGTTAATAATAAGATGGACAATATAATAAAGGTGTCGAGGTGAAACCGCAGAATAAAAAGAAAAAAAAAAAAATCCATCTGGAATTTTTATATATATATATAATGTTTGAGGGATTTTTATTATCGATTATATCGATCGATCGATCTATCGAATTTTTAAAAATCGACCACATGCCAACAAATATTGATTTTATTTATTGATTGCATTCATTCAAAAAAAAAAAAATTCGTGGCAACATTTAAAATTTTTTTTTTTTATAAATGAAAACTTTTTTTTTTCTTTTTTTTGTTCTCATATCTTTTCCCGTTCTGAGTTGGCAGAAAAAAAGAAGAAACAACTTTGTTATAAATTGATGTGTCAGTTAAAAAAAAAAAAAAAAAAAAAAAAGGTTCTTAATGTTCGTTTGTTGTTGTTGTTGTTGTCTTTGTCCACGTTCGTGCTCTTCATCGATAGTAATAGGGAAGTGGGGGGGGGCCTTTCTTTCTCCATCTCTCCAATGGGAAAAAAAAAAAAAAACTTTTAAATTTCTTCGCGTTGTTTTCCCCGAAATAAAAAAATTTTTTTTTACTGGAGAAAAAAAACAAGAAAAAATTCCGGGAGCGGTGGAAAACTCTGTCGGTTATTTTCCCATAGATTTTCATGCCGCGATAAAAAAAAAACAAGGAAAAGTTTTTTTTTTTTTGTTGCGACGGTTAAATTTTAACGATAGCAAACGGAAATGAATTTTTGAAAAACTTCGATCATCGTAATCGTAATCGTTTCGAGTTTTGTTTACAGAAGGAAAAGATATTTGAAGGGTTTTGTGAGAAAAAGAGGAGAAATGAAAAGGAAGGAAAGAGAGAGAGGATAAAATAATGATAGAGAAAAAGTGAGAGAGAAAGAAAGAGAAGAAAAGGAAAAGACTGAAAAAATGAAATAAATGAAAGAAAAAGGACAAAAAAACAAAGAGAAAGAGAGAGAAAAGGAAAAGGAGAATAAAAGAACGATAGAGAGAGAGGAAAAAAGAAAAATACAGAAAGAGGAAGAAAATTAGAAAATTTAGAGATAGAAAAGGAGAAAGGGAAAGAGAAAAAAAAGAGAGAAATTAAGAGAAGGAGATAAAAAAAAGAAAGAGAAAAAGAAAGAAGGAAAGAGAGAATAAAAAAATGATAGAGAGAGAGAGAGAGAGGACAAAAAGAAAAAAACAGAAAGAAAGAGACAAACTGAAAGAGAGACGTAGGATAAAAGAGAAAGAAAGTGAGAGAGAGAAGATAAAAGAAGAAAACAGAGAGAAAGAAAGGACAGCAAGAGAGAGAAAGAGAGAGAAAAATGAGAAAGAAGGAGAGAGAGAGAGAGGATAAAAGAGTGATAGAGAAAGAGAAAGAAAGAGTACAAAAGGAAAATTCAGGATGAATGAGAAAGAGCGAGAGAGAGATAGGGTAAAAGAGAGAGAGAGACAGAATTAAAGAAAACAAATGAGAGAGGGAGGATGAGAAAAAAGACAAAAACAGAGATACAGATAGAGAGAGAGAGAGAAAGAAAGAAAAAGGGAGAAAAAATGACAACAAACAGATGCAAACGTTCCTTTTTTTGAATTCAGGTTCACAATGTCTCGTTACAACCCTTTTTTTTTTTTTTCTATAAGATTCGAGATGAAATCAAAAGATGGCAAAGTTTGATTGATTTCTAAGATTTGTTAAATAGATAGAGAAAAATATGCGGGGGCGAGTTTAAAACTTTTTTTTTCTTTTTTTTAATTAGGAAAAAAGGGAAGATGATGATGATGATGATGATGATGAAAGATGAGGTAGCATCTCTCTGGAAAGGAAAAATACTACCAACATGACAACGATGATGATGATGATGATGATGAGAAACGTGAAAATTCATTTAATTTGTAAGTACTTAGTAAAAAAAAAAAAAATTTTCGATGATGTTTTCCATCTTCTTCTTCTTCTTCTAGACACGAAGTAAATTAAACAAGATTTTTTTCGGTTTCTTTTCTTTCTTTCTTTTTTAACGTTTTTTTTTTTTTTTCATTTGAAGTTTTCGTGTTTTATCACTTTGATTTTTAATTCCATCTCAGTCACGTTTTCATTATATATATATTTTTTTTTTCTTCTGCTTCCACTACTTCTACTTCTACTACCACTTTTATTCGTTTTTGCATCAAATCATTTTTTTGTTTTTTCTTTTCGTTCTAATAATTTTTTGATTGTTAGATTTTTAAACAGACAACAAGTCCGTGTGTTGTTTGTTTGTTTGTTTGTTTATATTAAAAAAAATATTTTGTTGAATCGAATCGTGGAAGGAGAACGAAATAATTTTTTTTTTCGGTTGGTTGGTTGTTTGATCGTGGAAACGATTTGTTTGTTTGTTTGTTTTAATGATGAAAAATTTCGCGAAATTACAATTTGAGAGGTAATTATTACGAAATAAGAAAAAAGGAAATAAAAAAAAGAAAAATGGAGGAGGAGGAGGAAAAAAAAGAAAAAAAGTAACCGACGAATTGTTAATTGGAATTTTAGATGGAAAGAAAAAAAAAAAAAAAAGAAAAAAGTTGTAAATTGAGTCGAGAAAGAAGAGAAACACGAATGAGAATAAAAAAAAAAAAAAAAAATGAAAGATGATGTTGGAGAGAGTGGGTGGGTGGGGGGGGGGGGGAGAAAGGAAAGAAGAAAATGAAAAAAAAAAAAAAAAACTAAGAGTTTTGAGTAAAAGGAAGTAAAAAGGAAAAAAAAAAGAAATGAAAGAGAGAGAGAGAGAGAGAGAGAGAGAGAGAAAAAAAAAAGGAAACTTTTTGAAGAAGAAAAGTTTGCCGAGATATCATTTCCAAACTCGTTAAGATAAAGTTAGATTGAATTAAGAATTTTCTCGTCGTCTCGTTTTTCTACTTCCACGACTCTCTCTCTCTCTCTCTTTCTTTTTTTTTCTCCCCGTTTGAAACTTTTCAACTTTTAGTTTTAATTTTTTTTTCTCGTTTTTCGTTTTTTAAAAAATCATTTTCTTCGTAATAATTTTAACTTATTTTTTTCTTATTCCACGTTTTTCTTTTCATATTTTCATTAGAAAAAAACCCGCCAAAAATTTTCAAATTTGAATAATCTAAAAATTCTTTTCAATTTTTTTTTTTAAATTTGAAAATTACTTTTTACTTAATTAAAAGCCAATTTTTTGAATTCGATGATGATGATAATAATAATATAACTATGACGTCATTTCCTTTGAAGAAAACAAAAAAAAATTTTTTATATATCATTATTATTATTATTAATTTTCGTCGGTTTTTTCGTCTTTTTTTTGTTTTTCTTTTTTTTCAAAACATAATTTATATAGCAGACGAATTTTTTTTTTTTCTGTTCTATTCTCGACGAGATTCTTAACAATAACAACAACAACAACAACAAAAAACACGAAAAAAAAAAAGAAAAAAAAAATTATTATTAAAAAGTAAATAAATAAATATAAATAAATAAAGCCAATGGAAAGATTTGTTTATCTTAACTTGACAAAATGGCGGCCATAAATCTAAATTAAACCACGCCTACTTTCTTAAATAATATACGTTTCGCTCACGTTTAACTTACGATTACGATAACAAAACACGGGAGAGAAAAAAAAATTATATATATATATATTTTTTTTTCTCTCTTATTATTATTATTATTATCATTATCATTATCATTATTATTATTATTATTATTATTATTATTATTATTATCATTATTATTATTATTATTATTATTATTATTATTGTTCGAGAAGAAGAAGGAAAAATATTTTTTTTATAAAAAAAGAAAAAAAAAAAGAAGAAAAACATTCGGACTGGGATTTCTTTATTTTATAATCGTGCTCTTGTTTAAAGTTTTTCTTTTTGGGGGGCGAACGGGCGGGGGAGGGGGTAAAAATCCGAAAGAGTTATTAATAACGTTCAATTTTTTGAAAAGAAGTCGAAGAATTTTTTTCCCTTCTATAATTCGTCAAATTTTAATAAGTAAGAAGAATTTTCTTGTTGTTGTTGTTTGTTAGGGTTGAATGAATGAATGGAAATACATTTACACGTAAATATGTAAGATTAATGATATTGAAAATGTTTGTCGTTAAATTCATTTCCATTGCGAATGTAAATAATTTTTTTGTTCTCTTCTTCTTCATCTTATTCTTCCTTAAATTCATGTCGAGAAGATTTATTTATTTTTTTTAAATTCATTTACAAGGCGAAAAATAAAATAAAATAAAAAAAAAAAAAAATTTCTCAACCATTGTTAACTGATGTACGCTCCACCTTTAATGGGCCGTACATAAAACAAATGACATTTAAAAAGGCGGTTCCCAAGGCAACCCGAACTAATACGAAAAAAAACGAAATTTACCGAACAATTTGAAATTTTATTTAAGAAATTCAATTGGTATTGTAATGTCGTATGACAAACATGAGCATAAAACGTCAACTTACAATATTTTAAAATCACGTTTACGATTTTGATCATGTTTATCTTATGGTAAACGATCGTTGGGATTTATAATGCGCGCGTAAAGGAAAAAACGATTTTTACTATTTCTATCTCTTTTTATCTTTCATTTTCTCTCTTACTCCCTCTCTCTCACTCTCTCTCCCTTTTTTTTTGTAATCAGTTTTGAATCTGTGGTTTGAAGTTTTATTTCAGTATTACGCGTTCCCTACTTGTCAGTTGTTTGCGTCGGAGTCGAACGAAAATTTATTTAAATAATTTTTTTTCTTTTTTTGATTATTATTAATAATACTATTATTATTATTATCGACAACAAAAGTTATTAATTAATTAATTAAAATATATTTATACAATAAATAAATAAACCGTTATGATTTATATATTTAATAATTACTGTTAACAATCGAAAACAACGATAAATAACAAACAACAACAATTTATTAATAATAATAATAATAATCGGGAGTTAATGCCTGCCTTTATTATTTAAAAAAAAAAAATGAAAAAAAATCCGTTCGGAAAGTGTAATACAACAAACAAATAAACAAACAAACGAACAAACGGGGAAACGAACTAATATACGCGAATAAATTTTTTTCGTTTTACGGGAATCGATTTTATTTTCGTCGTTATATTTGTGTATTATTATTATTATTATTATCATCATAAATAATAATAATAGTTATTTTATCGGTCGGGAGTGACTTTACGAGTTGAACGTTATTTGTTGTTTTTTTTTTTTTTTTTTTTAAGGTATAAAAAAAATGATGATGATGATGTCGGTGTGTAATATAAAAAAATATAATCGATAAAAAAAATGTCGTATTGACGAAAACAACCACAACAATCACAACAACAACAACAACCAAATTTAAAGAGTAAAGAAAAGGAGAGTGTAAAATAAACCTTATTTTAAAAGGATTTTGGTTAAAAATCGTGGAAAAAGAATAGAAGAGAAAAAAAAAAAAAAAAACGTGGAAGGAAAAAAAAATTTGAAAGGAGGAAAAAAATGATTTAGGTGAGTTTTTTTTAAATTTTTTTTTTCGGGAAATTTTTTTAAGAAAATTATTCGGAAATTCTTTTTCCTTAATCCGTCGCTGTTCTCGTAAACAAATTTTTTATTATTATTATTATTTTTGTTATCAAAACAATCGCGACGCTTATTATCCGACGGCATCGAAAATTAAATTATTTCCATCCAGATTCAGCATTTAACGATTTCCTTTAAATTTTTCTTCACTTTTTTTTTTTTTCTCCAAAATAATCATCATTATCATTACCATCATCATCATCATCATCATCATCATCATCATTATTATTATTATTATCATCATTATTGTTTTTTTTTTCTTAATCGTTCGAATTTTAACGTCTTCTCTCGTATCGTTAAATTTAAATTATTATTATTAATAATAATGAGGGATTTAATCGACGGAAAAAAAAAAAACAAATAGCAGACGAAAAATAAAAAAAAAATAAATTCGATATTTTTATTCATATATACCGAACGTATTCGATATATCGAATTTATATATATATATATCGTTTGTATTTTACTAAATTTGTTAGTGTAGTAAGATTGCGAAAACTCCGCGAAATGAACAAACAAACGTTCGTCCATATCACGTTTACGAATTTAATTTAATTAATAATAATAATAATAATAATGATGTTGATTTATTTATTTATTACTAAACACGTATAAACGACGATAAAGCAGACGATATTATTATTATTATTATTTTTATTCGACGGGAAAAAATTACGAAAAAAAAAATTTTCGCGTATTTTTGTCGTAAAGTATACTTAAATTTATTTAATTAATTAAAAAATTTTTTAAAAGGAGAAGAAAAAGATGCGAAATTATTATTATTATTATTATTATTATTATTATTATTATTATTATTATTATTATTATTATTATTATTTAATTTACGACCGTGTAAAAAAAAAAAAAATTAATTCGATTAATTAATAAAAACTTAAATTAAATAAATAAATAATCAACGCGGATTCGTTCTCGTAATTTTTTTGTTTAAATCGCGTTAAAACTTTGGAATAAATTTTTTTATAAAAACAAACAAACAGACGAACAAACAAACAAACAAACAAAACAAACAGAAAAAAAAACTGGAATTTAAACCCGTGATTTTAGTATTAGTATTATCATCATTATTATTACATTCGTAGTTTTTTTTTTTTTAAACAAATTCGAAATTTTTAAAATTTTTCTAACTTGCAATACATGTTTTTTTTTTTTACAATCATCATCATCATCATCATTTTGATCCTTATTATTATTATTATTATTATTATTATTATTATTATTATTATGTCGAAAATAAGAAAAAAAAAACCTGAGAACAACCGACGAACGAACAAAGATGAAGAGAGAGAGAGAGAGAAAAAAAAAGGCGGTTGAAAAGTTGAATATATAAATTTGCATAATAATTTTTTTTTTTTGGAAAACAATTTTGGACATTTAAAAAAAAAGAATAACTGGAAGGGAGACTGGAGGGTTTTTAATTTCCTCCCTCCCCTCCCTCCCCCTTTGTTTTTTTCTTTTCGTTTTTATCATTTATTAAAATAATAATAATATTAATGATGTTGGTGATGGTGATAAACGAAGCAAACGACGTCGACGTTAATTAATTAATTAATTAATTAATTTATTCGCAACAAAAAAAAAACATTACGCGGATTATGTGATCATTAACGCATTCACGTAAAAAAAAAAAAATACGCACGTACGCACTCACGCACGCACACGCACACACGCAAAAATTTCTCGCATTTTAAAAACTTTATTTAAATTTTTAATTATTTATTTATTTACCTTTATTATTATTATTATTATTATTATTATCGGTAATTAATGCGTAACGGATCGGAAAATTTATCGGTTTTAAAATTTTATTTTTAATTAATTGATAAATTAATTAATTAATTATTTATTTATTTATTTATTAAAAACTTATTAACATTTTTTTTTTTTAAATAAGTTTTTAAACGATTCATTGATTTATTATCATTATCATTTAATTTTTTTATTCTCTTCTCCCCTTTCTCTTTAGCCCCCCATAAATTCGTAGCACTTTTTAAAAATAAATCAAATTATTTATTTATTTATTTATTATTAACTACGGATTACTTTTAATAGTTAAAATGATGATGATGATGATGATATAGTTACGTTAGTTACCGAATTATTATTATTAGTCGATCGGTTAATAGTTAATAATAATAATAATAATAATGATAATGATAAAAATTGTTAATTAAATGAACGGAGTGTACGAACAGAGTGTGATAGATAGATGGATAGATTTAAATAATTTTTTTATTAATAATAATAATAATAATTATGATGTTGGTAATGTTAATGATGATGATGATGATGATGATGATGATGATGATATTAGGAGTACAAAAAAAAACGGGAAAATTTTTAAAGCGCGAACGACGGGTCATTTTTTTTTTTTTTTTTTTTTTTTTTAATAAATTTAAAATAATTTATTCGCATCATTATTAATTTGTAATAAGGAACGAATTTCGATATCTCGAAATAAATAAATATATCGATGTGTTTTGGCTTCGATATATATATATTTTTTTTGTACTCGGATTCGTTGTTCGAGAGTTTCGATTGATTTTCTTGGTCTCGCGCCAAAATATTTACGGGCTCATGATGGAAAACAATCAACCTAAGAATTCTTAATTAGTGGATTGGAACAAAACAACCAAAGAGTTTAAAAAACAACAAATTATTATTATCATTATTATTATTAAACAACAATCGCGAAAGAGAATATGAGAGAGACGAGAAGAGGGAGAGGGGGAGGGGAAAAAAATTAAAGAAAATTTTTGGCGTCTTCTGCTAGGAAAAAAAATTTAAAAAAAAAAAATTTTTTTTTCATGAATTAAATTCGAATTTTTTTAAAAAAAATGTATACTTTATTATTATTATTATTATTATTATTATTTATAGTAATTAAGTTTAAATTACACGCGACGATCATTTATTTATTTATTTATTTACTCTATGAATTTTATTTTTTGTTTTCCGGGCGATTTGCGAGTCGAAATTTGGCGATATTATTTTTAAAAAAAATTTTTTTTTATTTATCGTTAAAGAGTTTTAGTGCGTGTGCGTGTGCGCGTGTACGCGTGTAAAAAATTTTCTACCTATTATCATTATTATTATTACTATTATTATTTTCCCCTAAAAAAAAAAAAAAAAAAAAAAAAACGATTTAACGAATTTTATAATCAAATAATCGTAAAATTTAACAAAAAAAAAAAAAAGAAAAAAAAGAAAAAATAATTAAACAATAATAATAATAATAAATTTTTCGCCACCACTTTTATTATTATTATTATTACTACTATTATCATTATCGTTATTATTTTGCAATTTAAAAAAATAATGATAATTTTTTTTATGTCCGCCATTTTTATTTTTATTTTATTTTTTGTTGTTGTTGTACTCGAGTCTCGTAATGTACGCAATTCACATGGTCTTTTATTATTATTATTATTACTATTATTATTATCATCATTATTATTATTACTTTATAGTTTATTTATTATTATTAAATTTTTTTTTTTTTTTTTTTTAATTTCATTATATTTACAAACAAGTTTCATTCTTTTTTTTTTTTTTTTTTTTCTTATTCGACGGAAGTTGTTGTAGCAGACGATTACGGTTGAGTGATTCGTTTTTTGAAAAAAAAGGAAAAAAATTTTTTTTTAAATTTACCATTTCCGGTCAAAAACCGGAAATACATTTTTGCGCTCGAGATTTAAAAAAAAAAAAAAGAATTTTTTCGTTTCACTCTTTCTTTTTCTCTTAAAAACAAAAAAAAAAAATCTTTCAGGGATCCCCCTTTTATTAATAATAATAATAATAATAATAATAATAATAATAATAATAATAATAATAATAATGAAATTAACGGTAGCAATGACGCCATTATAAAATTTTTTTTAATAATTATGTATATTTATTTATTTAGTTATTGATTTATCGATGATTGTCATAGAATAATCAGTTATGCTAATGAAATTATTCGTTATCAGCAAGTATACCAAACTCTCTCACATATAATTTTTGTTTATCTATTGATTAAAACTTACTGATAATAGAATTTTTACATTGTTTTGATTGTCGTCGTCGTTGTTTGTTGTTCGTTGTTGTTTCTTATTGTTTTTTTTTTTTTTTCACAAATGACGAAACTTTTTTTTTTATTTTTATTTTATTTTTTTCAATCGTTTTCTTACCGTTTTTCTTTTTATTATTATTATTATTATTATAATTATTATCATCATCATCATCATCATCATCATCATTATTATTATTATTATCATTATTATGAGGGTATTTTTTATTACATAATTTTTTTCATTTGCTATCCCATCTCGATTGTCGTTGTTGTTTTTGCCTTTTTTTTTCGTTGCGTTTCGTCTGTTCGATTTATCGATCGATTGTTTAGAAAAAAAAATTTTACGAGATTTTTATTGTAAAAAAAAAATGGGAAAATGGCGTCGATTTTTTTTTTTATGTTTTCATTATGAGTTACCAACGATCAATTATTTTATTTATTTATTTATTTATTGTTATCGATATTTGAAATGATTATGATGATGACGTAATCGATTCCTGACAGATAGTTAGTATGTTGGAATATTTACTTTTGTAGGATGGAAAATATTCCCGATTTGATTTCGTTGAAAAAAAATATCTGGAAAAGTGTGTGAGAGAGAGAGAGAGAGGGAAAAGAAAAAGAGAAAAGAAAAAGAGAAAGAAAGAGAGTAGAAAAGAAAAAGAAAGAGAGAGAGAAGTGAGAAAGAAAGAAAAAAAGAAAGAGAGAGAAAAAAAGAGAGAAAAAGAATGAGAGAGAGAGAGAGAAAGAGAGAAAAGAAAGGAAGAGAAAGAGAGAGAAAATAAGAGAGGAAAAAGTGAGAGAGAAAGAGAGAGAGAGAGGGAGAAAATAAGAGAGGAAAAAGTGAGAGAGAAAGAGAGAGAGAGAGAGAGAGATTTTGTTAATGTTATCGTACGAAACCCGCGGCGTTTCACCCTTAAATTTGATCGTTGTTTGTTATAAATTAATTAAATTATTATTATTATTATTATTATTATTTTTACTAAAATATTTGTTTGATTGTTTGTTTGTTTGATTGTTTTTGATTTTCGATCGTATATATATATATATGTGTGCGTTTGTGTGTGTGACATAGTTTTATTAATTTAAAACAAATAACTTATAAAGATAAGATTAAAATTTTTCGATAAATCACTCAACTAACCAACAATCCAATCAATCAATCAATCAATCAATCAAATAAATTTTAATGATTTAAAAAAAAAAAAAAAAAAAAACGACAGTGGAAAAAATTTTTGATGAATCGGTTGTCGGTTTAAAAAGTTTGCTCTGGAAAAATAAAAAAAAAAGATCTGGAGAACAAAAAAAATTTAAATTCGATTAATCCTGAACACGTGACTTTATGTGTGACGTAATTGTGCGTGTGCGTTTTATATAAAATTATTTTATTAATATACGAATTCGTAAAAAATCAAAATGGCGGTGGAAAAAAGAGGAAAAAAAAAAATTTTTACGTTGAAAATAATTTCCGAAAGTGAAAAATTAATAATTTTCTCGACTTTTCCACAAAAAAAAATTATTCGAAAACTTTTCTTTGTCTCCCTCTATCTTTCCCCCTCACTACCCCCCTCTCTTTTTTTATTCTCCCCTTCGAAACCCATAAAATATTTTTCCCCTCTTTAAATTAAATAATGTAAAAGTTTCTAGAAAATTCTTTTTTTTTTTTTTCCTTCATTTTATATAAATTATTAAATTCGTCACGGAGTTTGTCGTTTTAAGGCCCTGAAAATCGTTTATTAATTTACAATAAAATCATCATCATTATTATTATTATTTATCGATAATGTACTACAGCACATAAGGATGACCCAAAGTAAATTTTCACAGATAACCGTACAAATATATATACACTAAAAAAAAAACAAATTCCTATTATTATTATTATTATTATTATTATTATCGAAAGTCAAAACAATCGAGATATCGATGATGATAACATTCATATCGACGACAATCGAAATTATTATTATTATTATTATTTTGAACATTATCAAAAAAAATTATTATTATTTTTTTTTAAAGGGAAAACCTCGAAAATTATTTTCGAGTGTTTTAAGTACAAAAAATCCTTGAACGATTGTTTATTTATTTATTTATTTCGCATTATTATTATTATTATTATTATTATTATTATTATTATATTGAAACGAAATTATAGATGGCTTCTTAATTTACCATTATTATTATTATCATTATTATTATTATTATTATAACTGCGTGGGTTCGAATGATTTTTTATATATATAAATTTTTCATGGTTTTTTTTACATAATTTATACTCGCACGTACGTAAAAAAAAAAAAAAAAAACGTTGCGTTTATTAATAATAATAATAATAATAATGATGATGATAAAACTTGGACGATGCATTTGACTTTCGAAAAATAAGGATAAAATAATAATAATAATAATAATAATAATAATAATATTAAAATTCACATCGTGAAATTAACATTCGTCAATGTCGCACGCACATAAATTTTTTTTTTTTTTTATTAAATTTTTATTTTTTTATTTTTATTTTTTTCATTGAATGTGGACATGAGGAAAAGTGTGGGTGGGTTAAAAGGTATTGAGGTGG
The DNA here is from genome assembly GCF_000006295.1 of Pediculus humanus corporis. Taxonomy (NCBI): domain Eukaryota; kingdom Metazoa; phylum Arthropoda; class Insecta; order Psocodea; family Pediculidae; genus Pediculus; species Pediculus humanus. The sequence continues at coordinate 162,454 of NW_002987832.1, forward strand.
TGGTGGTGGTGGTGACGGTAACGGTGGTGCAAATATATATAAACGCTTACGCCTTATAATAATTTAGCAAAAAAAGGAAAGAAAAGTCAACGAACTTTAATAGCCTTGATTTCTTATAAAATCGAAAACGTTTAAATTAATTATTATTATTATTATTATCATCATCATCATCATCATCATCATCATCATCATCATCATTATTATCACTAATTTTTTTTGGGGGGCGGGAAAGAGGGGAGGTAGGGAGGGAGTAGGAAAATCCGCGTAAAACGAAATAACCGCGAAAAGTTTTATTTTTTTTTCTTAAAAAATTTTCTCCATCGTGAAATCGGATAAATCGTTTATTAGCGTTTGTTGTTTGTTGTTGTTTGTTTTTAATAAAGAAGCAAACGACGACGACGACGACACCCGGTTATTATCATATTATTTAAAACGACTACCACAAACACACACACACACACGCACACGCACACGCACTCATTGTTTTCTCATTTTTTTTTTCTTCTCTCCTAACGTTTTTCCTTCTCTGACGCGTTTGTAGCAATAATAATAATAATAATAATAACGTTAATGATTTTATTGTCAAACGATTAAAAATAATAATAATAATAATAATAATAATAAAACGATTAAAAATAATAATAATAATAATAATAATAAATACGACGGATAACTCGGAGAAAAAAAAAAACTAAAAGAAAAAAAGAAAATTTATAACGTCTTAATAAAAAATAGTTTTTCCCTAATGAAATTATAATAATAATTACACATAACGTTATTATTATTATTATTATTATTATTATTATTTATAGCCTTTTGGCTCGAGTCCGTAATTCCGGACTCTATTATCCCCCACCACCACCACCACTACTTCCTTCCACTCTCGGAATAACTCGATTTTCTATTATTATTATTACTATTTGTTTTAACATCACGTCGAACGAAATAATAATAATAATAACAGTATGAGGAAGAGGGGGGAAACAAATTTTATTTGTGCGTAATTATTTAAAAGGTTAACAAATTAAATTCGACGTAAGGAAAACTCGCACCCCCCCCTTGCACGCACGATTAATAAATTTTTTAAAGTTTTATTAACGTTGTTTTAATATTTAAATAACGATTCATTTTAAAAAAATGGGGGGAGGGGAGGATCATTATTAAATGAATTGAATTTACGAGTTGTAACAAACGACGGGGGTAATCATCATAAAAAAAATTAAATTTTTCCTCCCTCCCCCCCGATTGTTTCGTGATTATTAATAAAGATTTTTAAATAATAATTACACGATTTTATAATTATAAAAAGAACTAATGATCGATTTGATCGTAATGTTCCGCGTCATTTTTCTTTGATTTATTTATAAATGAATATACATACATATTTTCAAATGACATTATTATTATTATTGTTATTGTTATTAATTATCATTATCATTATAACGACGTAAAAATTACTTTATCGATATACGAATTGGGAAAAGAGAGAGAGAGAGTTATGGGGGACGTGAAAGGAATTGAGGGGGGTTGTCGAAAAAAATCCACGTTTTATTTTTTATGTTGTATTTGGTGACCAACGTTACGAATACGCGTATATATTAAATTTTTTGTCTCTCTCTCTCTCACTCTCTCTCACTCTCACACGCACTCTCTCTCTCTCTCTCTTTAACGATAAAAAATTTTACCTGGGCGTATTAATTTTATCCATGTTAGGTGGTATTATCTACCTACAGATATTACATATATATTTTTATTACTGTAATTTTTATTTATTTATTTATTTTTATGTAATGCTATTAAAAAATAAATAAATAAATACATACGTATATCCATGCATTAAGTTTCCCCCCCCCCTTTTTTTAACATAATAATGATAATGATAATGATAATGATAATGGCCGTGATGATGACGACGAAAACAAATCAAATTTATATATTTATTTATTAAATTTTGTTTTTGTTAATAAAAAAATAAATAAATAAATAAGTAATAATATTCAAGGTCACACTATCGATAATCCTTATCAGTAATCAATATAATATATAAATATTATTATTATCATCAAAATAAATTTTTGCATTAACTTTTTGTTTTTTTTTTCTGTTGCAGAATCGAACGGTTCGGAAATCGAGACGACGATAGAAAATTTTAATTATTATTATTATTAATATCAATAATAATAATAATAATAATAAAGTTTGTTTTAAGTGTTTTTTTGTAAATTGTTTTTCGTTTCTTTCGATTTGTTTCCGGTTAAGCAAAAAGAAAGAGAAAAATAAAAAGAGAAAAATCCGTGAATCGGAATGGGAGAATAATGATGATGATGATGATGATGATGACGGAGTGAAGTTATAAAATGGATATGACCGCGACGGACAGCGTGAACTCACACAGGTGGTATGAATCCCCCAGGCTGAACCTACATCAAACGGGTAGTCCTAATTTAGGGGGTCAGAGCATGAGCAGCGGGATAATAGATCCGAACCAAACAACATCGTCCGGAATATTGAATAGTGAAGTGAGACAAAATAGTTTAGGTATTGTTGACGGGGTTCACGGTGAAATGTCTTCGGCCGTTGTCGAACACATGAACAATTTTTTCGCCCACCATCACGGAGGACTATCGTCGGGTGACGCACAGGGTCATAGAGCCGCTGCCGCTGCTAGATATTACCATCAAAGCATGCACACGCCTTATGCCGCTGCTAGTCACGGTAAGCCATTATTCGAATTTATTATTTTTTTTTAACGAATTGATTCCGAAAAAAAAAACGCGCGCACGCACACGCACACGCACAATTATTATTATTATTATTATTATGTTTTAACGATTACAAAATAATCGTGTAACTAGAAATTAACATTTAATAATAATAATAAGATTTATTCTCTTGTTCGCGGGGTAAAAGGCCCATTGTTTCATTGTTTTTTTCTTCTTCTTTTTCTTATTTCTCTCTCTCTCTCTCTCTCTGTCTCTTAATAAGTGTTTGTTTCGAAACAATCGGGGAAAATTTTTATTTTTTTGTTTGTTTGTTTGTTTTATTTTTTTTTATTTTCGAACGTATAATACAACAACCGCAAACAAGGTCGAATCGAATAAGTTGTCGTCGTTATGTGTTTATACGAAAATAATAATAATAATAATAATAATAATAATAATGAGGGATATTAAATTTCAATTGAAATAAAAAACATAATGAGTTAAATTAATTTTTTATACAACGACAACGTGAGCGAATAATAATAATAATGATAATAATGATTATGACGATGACGTTGATGATAAGAACAACAACAACAACAACAGAAACAAAAAATAATAATAATAATAATAAAGAAAGAAAAAATACATTGATAGTGTCGAAAAGAAAACAAAAAAAAAAAAAAAAAATTAGTTTCGAGTTCGAGTTATTGTTCTCGAATGAAAATACGATAACGATTATTATTATTATTATTATTAAGTTTTTCTTTTCTTGTCGTTATCTGGTCAAAAATAATAAAAAGTTTTTAAAAAATGAAAAGAAAGAAAGAAAGAAAGAATGGAAGGAAAAAAAAACATTTTTTTTTTTTTTTTTTGAGGGGATCGCAGTCGTTCACCGCCTTCTTCGAACGTTTTTCCTTCCTTTTCGTTTCGGAAAGAAGCCATTTTAAAACGTTCCGCGTCGAACACGTTCGAAATATTTTTTTTTTTTACCCCGAATTAATAATATTCGTTTACAAAGCGATCGGTGTTTTATTATTATTATTATTATCGTGTAGTGTTTGTGCGTGATAAATGATTATGTTCCGGTAAATGGTAGTCGTTGTAGTGGCAGCAGTGGCTGTGGCTACCGTTTAAATTTATAAAAAAAAAAAAAGGAAAAAAAATATTATTATTATTATTAATATCACAAAAAACGTCAGGTAAATAAATTAATTATCTGCCTTTTTAACAAAAATTCATTTCTGTTTCTCTCTCTCTCTCTCTCTTTCTCTCTTTTTCTCTATTTCCTCTCTTTCTTTTTAAAGAAGTAAAAAAATGGAGGAAAAGAAAGGAACAATGGATGAATTGTTTATGGGGGTAATATTGAGAGAGAGAGAGAGAGAGAGAGAGAGGAATCTAGTGGTACTCGGTCGTGGCCCATCCAGGAAATTAGAAAGTTTTAAAGGAGTCACGATTATGCGTTTGCGTTTGCGTTTGTTTGTTTGTTTTCAGAATCGGATTGGAATTTCGCTTTTTTTTAAGGGATAAAATTTTTGTTTGTTTGTTTGTTTTGTCGGCGTCGAAATTACCATCATTATTATTATTATAATTAATTTTTTTTTATTGTCGAGGCACAAAGTTTTAATGTCGGGTAAAACATATTTTTATCAAACAGGTTTTCTGGTATCTCTCTCTCTCTCTCTCTCTTTGTCTCTCTCTCTCTCTCTCTCATTTAAAATAAAGCTCTCACTTTTAAATTATTTATTCATATCATTACATTTAAAACAAATGACTTAAGAAAACGAAATTGACTTGGTTAAATAATAATAATAATAATAATAATGATAGTAATAATAATTTGAATCGACTCGTTTGTTTTTTTATTCCGGTTTTTTTTTCTTTTTTTTAGCGGTTGAGCGGTTGTTGTATCTATTTGAAAATCAAGATGTACAACAACCTGCTCCGTACCTGTTTTTCTTATTATATTCGTTTTCCTTCCCCCGTAGGAGTAGTAGTAGTAGTCATATCGTCTGCTTTAGTTTTTTTAGTCATCCTCATTCTCGATTTCGTTGAGTCCATTTACATTTTGATTTATTAACGTGTGCGTGTGCGTGTGCGTGCCTGAAACCTAGGACTCGATTTTATTATTATTATTATTATTATTATTATTATTATTATT